>NW_022161359.1:0-205452 GCF_008728515.1 Papio anubis
TTGCTCTTGAATCCCTGTACCACCCAAGTCAAATTTCATAAAAGATTCGGAGTGGAAAAAATCATTGCAAGTAGGCTCCTAAATACACTGCTTCCTTAGCTAAATTATAGCCAAGATCTGAGGTGCAGGTGCTGCTTTCAGCCAAGCCTTTTGAGATTATTTATTGTTGGCCCATCTCAACTCTAATTCACATTGCTTTACTCATTCTCGGAACACGGCCTTGAGACAGAAGAAACTATGTATCTTTTCTCCAAATTTAGACCAGTGTCTGGATTATTCTAGGTTCTCCATTTATGTTCACCCTCTGAGGGGTGAATGAGTAGCACAGATCACACATACTAGTTGTAATTAAAATGTATGTGCTTAGAAAAATCCAGATGATAAATGATGCACTTTGATACTTCTGTCTCTCTCTCTCTCCACCGCTACCCTTCTGTCTGTCTTTCTCTAATTTTTGCTTTCTGTTATTCCTGTCTGAAACTTTAGGCAATGCATTCCATTCCTTCAAAGCTATTAAGGGTTTGAGGAGCTTATGTAAAATACTGACCATCTCAGATGGATAAAGTAGGTGGAGGTGAATTTCTGGATTCAATCAAACAGCATGGGTTGAAAAAGGTGTCTTTCCTTTGCAAATTCCTCTTCCAAGAATAAAGTTAAAATGTACGCTATCTTTACAAAAATGCAATCAATGTACACATTTATCGTATTAGGAATCTGGAGCAAGCTGTGCAGGCAGCTGTGTTAGCATGCCACCTAGTGTTTACATTCATCTAATGGTTAAAAACACGCACTGCTCAATCAGGCTTGTGTTCCTCGATGCGAAGGAAAGAATATAAATTATTTAAAGGATAATTCAGAATGAGGAAATAATAGACATTCCTTAAGTAACTATATTTGTAAACTGAATTGTATAATTTATCTTTCTATTTGGGGAAAAAGGTTAATTGAGGGCTTAAGGGGCATATGGAAAATATTGACCACCTCAGATAGACAAGGCAGGTGAAGGTAATTTTCTTGATGCAATGGGTCATGATAGGTTAATCAAGCATTGAGTTTGGAGTGTTTAGACCAATGGCAAAGGTTTGTATCATTTTGATAGATGACGTTCTTTCAATTTTAATCTTAAGGTACTTTCAAAGTAACCACTGGAAAAGGAAATATAATACTTATTAAGAGCTACCTATGGGCCTATGGGCTGTGTGCAAAGTCTTTTAGAGATATTATCTCCATTAATCTTTGTAAGTCCCGTAATAAACTTTTTAGTTGCATTTCACAGATGGAACAATTGAAGTATACATAGGTTAGGGAATATGTCCAAAGATATTTAGTTGGTAAGAAGAACAATTCCCATTCACCCCATTGTGTCAAACCCTAGAGAACATTCTTTCCACCTCTGAACACCACTGTGTGGAAAAGAACGTGTTCCCTTGGTGGTACATAGCTTGCTTTTATCTACTACCGTCTCCTTGGCATGTGGTTAAAGAAAATGGAAGGACAGGAGCCAAGGAGGGAGAATGATCTTGTATGTGGGGTTGACAACCTTGGGTCCAGACCTCATGGTCCTGCTCCCTGTACAGTGTAGACTCACCAAAGCCTCTTCATGGCTCCACACTCTGTGTTCTTCATCTGCAAAGATAAGAGCATTTGAGAAGAAGATTTCAGAAGTTCTTTCTCAGGCTAAAATCCTACGTTTCTGTTCTAGGGTATTCTAAATTCAAGATGAACCTCCTCCTAACAGTGATGAGAAAATGACGATGTTTTAGAGATCTTATAACAAAGAGTGGCAGAGAAATTGCTCAGCCTTTGTAAGGAATTCTTTTGTGGACAAATAAGATCTAATATGGTTGCCCCAAATCACTTAGGAAAAAGATATCCTAGTTTAATAGTTAATATTAAGACAGTTATTTGTCTTTCACTTGACACGTTCATATTACTCCTTAGTAAAGACAAGGCAACAGTATATGTCCATTAAATTAAGACAAACACACATAGTTTTCTAATTTTTTTTTATTTCCATAGGTTTTGGGGGAACAGGTGGTGTTTGATTACATGAGTAAGTTCTTCAGTTGTGATTTGTGAGATTTTGGTGCACCCATCACTGAGCAGTATACACTGCACTCAATTTGTAGTCTTTTATCCGTCACCCCCTTCCCACCCTTTCCCCCAGAGTCCCCAGAGTCCATTGTGTATACTTAGGCCTTTGCATCCTCATGGCTTGGCTCCCACTTATGAGTGAGAACATACGATGTTTGGTTTTCCGTTCCTAAGTGACTTCACTTAGTCTCCAAACCCATCCAGGTTGCTGTGAATGCCATTAATTCATTTCTTTTCATGGCCGATTAGTATTTATTTGTACATGTATATACCACAATTTCTTTATCCACCTGTTGATTGATGGGCATTTGGGCTGGTTCCACATTTTTGCAATTGCAAATTGACGAACACACATGATTATGTTACTCCTGGGGTTGCACCTTTGAAAGACACTCCTGGAGGACAGGTGAGTCTCAAAATGGTTAAGGTTAAGGTATTTTCAGAATAGCCCACAAGGGTTCTTGGCTTAGCTTAGGAAAGAATTCAGGGGCAAACCAGAGGTAGAAGAAAACTGCTTTATGGAAGTGACAGTGTTACAGCTCCATGACTGCTCCTGCAGAACAGGGCTACCCTGCAGGCAGAGAGTAGCAGCTCAGGGCAGTTTTGAAGTCATATTTTTATACCCATTTATTTGTATTTTTATTTCTTTCCTTGTTGGAGACTGTGTTCTCACTCTCACCCAGGGCGTGGCACAATCTGCTCACTGCAACCTCTGCCTCCCGGGTTCAAGCGATTCTCCTGCCTCAGCCTCCTGAGTGGCTGAGACTACAAGCATGCTCCACCATACCCAGGTAATTTTTTTGTAATTTTAGTAGAGACAAGGTTTCACCATGTTGGTCAGGCTGGTCTCAAACTCCTGACCTCAAATGATCTGCCCACCTCAGCCTCCCAAAATATATACCCATTTTTAATTGCATGCAGATTAAGTGGTGGATTACAGAAATTTCAGGGAAGGGTAGTAATCGTTGAGTTATTAAGGGCCATTGCCATGGAAAGGTGGTAACTCCTGGTATTGCCATGGTAATGGTAAATTGACATGGCACACTGATGGGCTGTTTGACTGAAAGTCAGTCTGCCCTGTTTTAGCTAGCCCTCAATCTTATCTGGGTGTCCAACCCCACCTCTGGAGTCAAGTCCTCCTACTTCAACAACATCATAGGTTGATGTACATGGAAATTGGGGTTGGCATTAGGGTCTCAGTCCCAGCCCAGTACCTAAGCTGTGTTCTCCTGAGCAAGTTAAGGTGAGCATTTCCCAAGTCCCAGGTGCTCTTCTTGGTATATAGGGTGCAACAGATTAAATTATGACCTCCCTCAAGTCGGGCATTAAAGTCCTAAACCTTGGTACCTGTGCATGAGACTTATTTGGAAATAGATCTTAAGATGCCATCAAGAGAAAACAAGGTCATACTAGATGAAGGTGGGTTCTAAATTTGTATAAATTATACTCTCTATATAAGGAGAGAAAGATTTAAGACCCAGGCTGTAGAGACCATGTCAGCGACAAAGGCAGAGATTGGATGATGTGTCCACAAGCCAAGGAATGTCAAGGATTGGCAAGATAGATTCTACCCAGGGCCTCTGAGGAAGCACCTTGATTTCTGAACTTCTAGCCTGGTGGGTGGAAGAATGAACGTCCGCTTTTCTTAAACCACCAAGCTTATGGTGATTTTATGGCAGCTCTGGGCAAATCCCCACACAAGTGTTTATACCCAAATCAAGAGGCTGGAATTAAGAAGGAAATAAGAGACTTCATCAACGCCTGGCACATTCTGGGGAATCAAAGCAGTGCTCCTCCCAGGTTGCCACTGCCTACTCTTTGCTTGTGAACTTGGCTGCTCAGGAGAGGCAATGGCTTATCAGCTGTTGCTGAAATTTCCAGACTGCCAGGAGACCAATTGCTATGTCACCAGTGCTAGCACGCAGAAGGAAAATAACTTGGGCCCCCAAATGACTCCAGGTTCCCGTTGAAACTGCTCAGGCAAACCTGCTCTCCCATTCTAATCAAAGTCACCTCTGCTCACTGGAGATAGACGTACATCTGATTGCTTTTCGAAAGACTCATCAGAAACTCAAAAGAATGCAACCTGCCAGGTTCTCACCATCTGTGACCTGAAACTCCTCCCACTTCAAGTCTTCCAGCCCTTGCTTCAGGTGGTTCCCCACTTTCCAAAGCAAACCAAGGTACTTCTTACATATGCTGATTGATGTCCGCAGCCCCCAAATGCATAAACCAAGCTGTGCCCTGACCACCTTGGGCACTTGTTGTCATGACTTCCTGAGGCTGTGTTACGGGCACGTCCTGACCTTGGCAAAAGAAACTTTCTAAGTTAACTGAAAAACTGTCTCAGACTTTCTGGGTTCACACCTGTTTTGCTGGAATTATTGCACCACTCTTGGATTCAGTTTCTATGTATTGTTGACAAACATAAACCCTTGCTGGTTAGTGGCCACGCTCAGACTTGTTTCTCTAATGCACTGTTTCAATGCCTGCTATGTTGCCTCTGCTGACACAGGGCCTTATATTTAGAGCAAAGCAGCTGGGCAGATGGCACAGGTGTCTGTAGGGTGCCTGTTTTCTGGCAATCGAAGACATGTTTAGAAAATGGAACGAGGCTGGTGCAGTGGCTCATGCCTCTTATAATTCCAGCACTGTGAGGCTTATGCAGGAGGATCACTGGGGTGAAGGCTTGAGATTGGCCTCAAGTAAATATAGCAAAGACCCATTCTCTACAAAAGAATAAAAAGAGCTGGGTGTGGTGGTATGTGTCTGCAGTGCCACCTACTCCAGAGGCTGAACTGGGAGGATTGCTGTGGAGCCCAGGAGTTCAAGGCTGCAGTGAGCTATGATTGCACCAGTGCACTCAGCTGTCAACATGAATGACACGGTAACTATCTACACAGGCAGGTCATGAGCTACCAACTTCTTCAGAGGCAACAAATGGTCATCGATGTCCTTCACCCCAGGAAGGCAACAGTATCTAAGACAGAAATTCAGGAAAAGCTAGCCAAAATGGACAAGACCACACAGAGGATGTCCTGTTTTTGTTTTTGTTTTAAATGGAGTCTTGCTCTGTCACTCAGGCTGAAGTGCAGTGGCGCAATCTTTGCTCACTACAACATTCACTTCCCAGGTTCAAACAATTATCCTGCCTCAGCCTCCCAAGTAGCTGGGATTACAGGCATGTGTCACCACGTCTGGCTAATTTTTGTATTTTTAGTAGAGGTGGGGTTTCATGATGTTGGCCAGGCTGGTCTCGAACTCCTGGCCTCAAGTGATTCACCCATCCCGACCTCCCAAAGTGCTGGGATTACAGGAGTGAGCCCCTGTGCCCAGCCAAGATGTCCTCCTTGTATTCATATTCAGAACTCATTTTGGTGGTAGCAAGACGACTGGTTTTGGCATGATTTACAAATCGTCAGTTTATGCAAAGAAAAATGAACCCAAACATAGACTTGCAAGACACAGTCCATGTGAGAAGAAAAAGACCTCAAGGAAACAGCAAGCGGAATGTAAGAACAGAGCAAAGAAAGTCACGAAGACTGCAAAGGCCAATGATGGTGCTGGCAATAGGCAAGGTGGAGACTGGGCGAAAAACAGAAGAAGTAGCAATTCTGCAGTGACATTATCAGCAGTCATTGTGTGGATATTTTACGAGAGAATTAATAAATTATAGACTTTCGGGAAATAAAACAAATTTCAATCAATATTTATCCACAGGAATCCAAAAAAAAGCAGCAAGTGGAATCACCAGTGGGCCTTTAATAATCTGGAATGGTAGATGAATTTATTGGCTCTTAAATGCACTCCTTGCAAACTTGAAAGCACCAAAGATAGTGGTCTTTGGTAGCCTGATTGTAATTATCTCTTCTCATCAGGAGCCTGGGACTGAGAGAGTTCCTCTTCCTTGTCACACAGACAAAATGGGAACACCCCACAGCAAGGCTTCAGCCACATCCTGCCCTGATTCAGTTCTGAGAGTTGGTAAGTCACAGGCATGATGGTTTCCCGGTGTTCCTTCAGGGCGTCGGCCACCTTTTTAATCACAAAATCATGGAGGGGCTCTGTGGCAGGTGTCAGGGGTGTGGACTCCGAGGGGTCCCTGGAGAGATCGAAGAGCAGAGGGGGGTTGTGGTAGGCAACCTGTTCTCCGAAACATCTGCATAACGAGGTGACATAGCAGCCACCAGCTTCTGGTGGCTGGAACACCGGGGTCACATAGTGAGCCTTCCAAACCGCCCCACCTGGAGGAGAAAAGAGAGACTCGTCAAATGATGCGCATTTCAGCCACATCAAAGGAAGTCCTAGTGTTCTATAGCAGGGGCCCCCAATCCCCAGGCCACGAACTGGTACCTGTTCGTGTCCTGTTAAGAACCTGGTCACACACACAGGAGGTGAGTGGTGGGGCGAGAGAGTGAAGCTTCATCTCTGTATTTACAGCCACTCCCTGTTGTTGGCATTACTGCCTGAGCTCCGCCTCCTGTCAGATCAGTGGCTGCATTAGATTCCCAAAAGAGCACAAACCCTATCGTGAACTGCCCGTGCAAGGGATCTAGGTTGTGTGCTCCTTATGAGAATCTAATGCCTGATGATCTGTCACTGTCTCCCATCCCCCCAAATGGGACCATTAAGTTGCAGGAAGGCAAGCTCAGGCTCCCACTGATTCTACATGATGATGAGTTGTAGAATTATTTTATTATATGATACAATGTAATAATAATAGAAATAAAGTGCACAATAAATGTAATGTGCTCGAATCATCCCCAAACCATCCTCACACCCCAGTCTGCAGAAAAATTGTCTTCTACAAAACTGGTCCCTGATGCCAAAAAAGTTGGGGACCCCTGTTCTAAACACTGTAGAATGACTATAGTTAATAATAATATGTTACATAGTTACAAACAGCTAGAAGGAGGATATTCAATGTTCCCAACACAAAGAAATTATGCATGTTTGAGATGATGGATGTGCCAATTATTCTAATCTGATCACTATGCATTGCCCATCTCAAAATATCACTAGATACCCCCAATTTTCATGTGCAATGTGTGCATATTATTACGTGTGTGTCACTTTTAAAAAATTAAAACTTCCAATTTCTGGGTCATAAACTCATTTTCTTCTAACACTTTTAATCTTAAATTTTATCTTTAGTCTGTCTAGAATTGATTTTTATAAATGACAGTTTAGCCATGACCGGCCAGGCGTGGTGGCTCACACCTGTAATCCCAGCACTCTGGGAGGCCGAGGCAGGCAGATCACAAGGTCAGGAGATCGAGACCATCCTGGCTAACATGGTGAAACCCTGTCTCTACTAAAAATACAAAAAATTAGCGCGGGTGTGGTGGCGGCGCCAGTAGTCCCAGCTACTCGAGAGGCTGAGGCAGGAGAATGGCGTGAACCCGGGAGGCAGAGCTTGCAGTGAGCCGAGATCGCACCACTGCACTCCAGCCTGGGCGACAGAGCGAGACTCCGTCTCAAAAAAAAAAAAAAAAAGAAAGAAAGAAAGTTTAGCCATGACAACTTATGCCTACAAAATAACCTGCCCATAGAAGATATGCAATAAGTATTTTTTTATCTCCAAAAAAAAAAAAAAGAAAGAAAGAAAGAAAGAAAGCACGTCAGAGGCATGCGCCCATGGTGCTGGCTTCTCTTGTCTTCTTCCCTCTTCTCAAGGCTGGTCCTTGGGTTTCTTTTTGCCCACAGGTCAATGCTAAATATTATGCAATCCTTACAACAAAATGAGAACATTAGAATCCCCTGGTAAAACGATATACACATTTCCCAGCAGACATCAGTCCTGTTTCTAAAAATGTATATATATATTTTGGCTTTGTTTTTGTTTGAGATGGAGTCTCACTCTGTCTTCCAGGCTGGAGTGCAGTGGCGTGATCTCAGCTCACTGAAACCTCTGCCTCCTGAGTTCAAGCGAGTCTCCTGCCTCAGCCTCCCGAGTAGCTGGGACTACAGGCATGTACCACCGCATCCGGCTAATTTTTGCATTTTTTAGTAGAGACAGGGTTTCGCCATGTTTGCCAGGCTGGTCTCAAATTCCTGACCTCAACTGATCTGCCCGCCTCAGCCTCCCAAAGTTCTGGGATTACAGGCGTGAGCCACCACGCCCAGCTAAAAATGTATGTTTCTTAAAAGTGTCTCCCTGACTTTATAGGCAAATCTTATGTTCATACATCTGTTTTCTTTATTAAGGTGTAATTGGTAAGTAAAAATTGCATAGATTTTCCAGGCACAATGTGATGTTTTAATGTATGTGCATCTGCTGAGATAATTAAGTGAAACTAATTAGCATCTCCATTACCCCCACCTGCCTTTCTGCAAAAGAGCAATTCTAAGAAACTTCTCCAAAAACATGTGTTCAGTGACAGCCCTGGAATGAAAGGACCGGTCCAGGGAGGAAAGGAAGAATGTGTTTAGGATACACCTGAGGGACCCTGCTCCTGGCAGGGAACAGGAAGCAACGGGTTGAGCACTCACTGTCATCCTTGGGGATCCACCGCACGGCGTGCAGCTGGGAGCCACAGTAGTGGAACAGAAACTCATGTTCCGAGTGCCTGGCGTTGCCCTGCAGCAAGGGCATGAGGTCTCGACCATCAATGACCCTGCAGAGACACAGACAGTGCAGACAAGGAGAAGGGAGAGAAGGGACGTTTGGTCCCAAGCTACCTGAAGAGTACTTGGTGAAGACTGCGTCATGCCTTAGGGCCAGACGACAGCGTACTAAGTCTTTAGGAAAACTCACGCATGCTCTCTGGGAGATTACACTCCAGTGGGTAAGGGAAGAAAGCTCAGCTTTGATCCTGAAATGATGAGGCCGAGGAATGTGACAATGCATGCCCCAAAGGCGAAAAGATCAGATCGCCTTGGCTGTGACACAGAGGCTCTCCGCAGCTCAGCAATTGGTGGCAATTTCATAAATCTGAACTTCATTTGCAATCATATTGCTACCCTTTGAAAACATTTTATGGAATCATTAAAAGTCACATACTTCTAATTTTATATGAGAAATGGAGTACATGAACGCACAAACAGAAAACCAAGCACCATGTTCTCACTTATAAGTGGGAGCTAAACACTGGGTACACATGAACATAAAGACGGGAACATGAGACACTGGAGGGCTCCAAAACGCAGGAGGCAGGGAGGAGGGAAGGGTTGAAAAACTACCTGCTGGGTACTATGTTCACTACTTGGGTGACGAATTTGATAGAAACCTCAGCATCACACAATGTATCCAAATAACAAACCTGCACATGGGCCCCTGAATCTAAACTAAAATGAATTTTAAAAATTTATATTAGAGAATAGATCTCATGCCTTATATTAGAAAGCAATAATAATAAAACCTGCTTTGTAATGGGACACATAATAATACATCCCAGATAAAGATTTTTCTCTTTTTCTTTTTTGAGATGGAGTTTCACTCTTGTTGCCCAGGCTGGGGGCAGTGGCGTGATCTCTGCTCACCACAACCTCTGCTTCCCGGGTTCAAGGGATTCTCCTGTCTCAGCCTTCCGAGTAGCTGGGATTACAGGCATGTACCACCACACCCAGCTAATTTTGTATTTTTAGTAGAGATGGGGTTTCTCCATGTCGGTCAGTCTGGTCTTGAACTCCTGACCTCGGGGGATCCACCCGCCTCAGCCTCCCAAAGTGCTGGGATTACAAGCATGAGCCACTGTTCTCAGTTAGGAATTTTTTTTTTTTTTTCTTGGAGACGGAGTTTTGCTCTTGTTGCCCAGGCTGGAGTGCAATGGCACGATCTCGGCTCAATACAACCTCCACCTCCCAGATTCAAGCAATTCTCCTGCCTCAGCCTCCTGAGTAGCTGCGATTACAGGCTTGTGCCACCACGTCTGGCTAATTTTGTGTTTTCAGTAGAGAAGCGGTTTCACCATGTTGGTCAGGCCGGTCTCAAACTCCTGACCTCAGGTGACCCATCTGCCTTGGCCTCCCAAAGTGCTGGGAATACAGGTGTGAGCCACCGCGCCCTGCCTAAAAAGGATCTGAGAAGAAATAAAACTATATTTACTATCAGATACAATGATTTCCTATGTTAATTATCACCGAAAAACCTGCCAGAAATAATGAGTAAGATTAGCAAGATCACACAGTACAACATCAACTTTTAAAAATGACTATATATTTGCAATGAATGGCTGGGAATGACATTATTTTAAAAGTATCATGTACTATAACATGAGAAAGCACGAAGTATTTAGGGATAGCATTTTTATGTGAAAAATTTGTATGAGAAAAGCCACAAAGCACCTAATAAGAGAAATAAATGGAGAAATGAACTATATTTATTGATTGCAAAACTCAGTGTTTTAAGACATCAATTTTCTGCAAATTGATCTATAGATTTAAAGCAATCAATTTCAGAAAGGTTTATGATGAAATGAGGAAACTTATTCTAAAATTTACATGGGAACATAAAGATCCTAGAGTGGTTTAAAATTTTTTGAAGAAGAAAATAGTTTGAAGACTCACTACATAACTCCCAGATTTACTATAAAGCTAGAGTAATTGAGATAGTGTAGTGTTGAAATAAGGGTTTCAATGGATCAATGAAATAGGA
Source organism: Papio anubis (assembly GCF_008728515.1). NCBI lineage: Eukaryota > Metazoa > Chordata > Mammalia > Primates > Cercopithecidae > Papio > Papio anubis. Next base: position 10,691 of record NW_022161359.1, read on the forward strand.
GAGTCCAGGAATTGACCGATATGTATACTGCTTTTCAACAAATGCTCAAAATAGTTCAGTAGAGATAGGACTGTCTTTCAATAAATGACAGTAGAAAAATTGGATATCCTAATGCAAGGAAAATAAATCTCAGCCTATACCTCAAACCACATTAAAAAATTCACTCAATGTGGACCATAAGCCTAAATGTAAACCCGAAACTATAAAACTTCTAAGTGAAAACATAGGAGAAAATCACTGTGATCTTTTGATAAGAAAAAAATTTGTTTAAGTTTTATCACAAAAATCACAAGTTATAAAAGAAACAAAGATAAATTAGCCATTATCAAAATATAAAACTTCTGCTTTTCAAATGGCAATGTCAAGAAAATAAACATGTGACCTCAGTCCATTAGTGGGGAAAAAGAAGAAAAGAAAACAATTAAAATATTAAATATTAATTTAAAAAAGTTTAGAGCAATAGAACAAATACTTAATGCATGCAGGGCTTAAAACCTAGGTGACAGGTTGATGGGTGTAGCAAATCACCATGGAACATGTACACCTATGTAACAAACCTGCACGTTCAGCACGTGTATCCCAGAACTTAAAGTAAAATTAAAAAAAAAAAAAAAGTTTAAAAGAAAAGAAAAAGACAAGCCATGGAGTGGAAGAAAATAATCATCCCTTTGTAGCCACAGGTTTTTTTTTTTTTTTTTGAGACAGAGTCTCACTCTATCGCCCAGGCTGAAGTGCAGTGGCGCGATCTCGACTCATGGCAACCTCCCGGTCCTGAGTTCAAGCGATTCTCCTGCCTCGGCCTCCCAAGTAGCTGGAATTACATATGCCCGCCACCACGCCCGGCTAACTTTTGTATTTTCAGTAGAGATGGGGTTTCACCATGTTGGCCAGGCTGGTCTGGAACTCCTGAGCTCAAGTGATCCACCTGCATCGGCCTCCCAAGGTGCTGAGATTATAGGCGTGAGCCACCGTGCCCGGCCCAGAGGTTCTGCATCTGCGAATTCAACCAACTGCAGATCAAAAATATTTCATAAGATTTTCTCCTATTTTTTCACCTAGAAGTTTTATAGCTTCAGGTTTACATTTAGGCTTATGGTCCGTATTGAGTTAATTTTCTAATGTGGTGTCAGATATAGGTTGAGATTTATTTTTCTTGCATTTTGATGTCCAATTGTTCTAGTGTCATGTATTGAAAGACAGTCCTATCTCTACCGAATTATTTGGGCATTTGTTGAAATGCAATATATATATTGATCAATTTCTGGACTTCCCTCTTCTGTTGATCCACTGAAACCCTCATATCAACACGGCACCATCTTGATTACTCTAGCTTTACAGTAAATTTTGGAATTATGTAGTGAGTCTTCAAACGATTTTCTTCTTCAAAACATTTTAGTCTATTCTAGATTCTTTATTCTAGAAAATCCTATGAAATACTTTTGATCTGCAGCGGATTGAATTTGCAGATGCAAAACCTCTGAGTTCAGACAGATGACTATTTGGTTCTACTTCACGGCTTGTCTTTTTCTTTTCTTTTCAACTTTCTTTTAAGTTCGTATTTAATATTTTAATTTTTTCTTTCTTTTCCTTTTTTCTCCACTAATGGACTGAGGTCACATGTTTATTTACTGGATATTGACATTTGAAAAGCAGAAATTTTAAATTTTGATAATGACTAATCTATCATTTTTTTCTTTTATAGCTTGTGACTTTTTTGATAAATCTAAAAACAATTATTTTCTTATCTGAATATTACAGCAATTTTCTCCCATGTTTTTATCTAGAAGTGTTATAATTTTGGGTTTACATTTAGGCTTACGGTCCTTTTAGGGACGGTCTTGTCTGTACTGAATATGTACAGGCTTTTTCTTGTCATTATTCCCTAAAGGATTCAATATAACAACTATTTTATGTGGCATTTACGTACATTGTATTAGGTATTATGAGTAATCTAGAGATGATTTAATATATACAAGAGGATGTGTGTAGGTGATATGCAAATATTACAGTATTTTATATCAGGGACGCGAGCATCTGGGTATTTTGGTATCCATGTGGGGTCTTGAGACCAACCCCCCACGGATACCAAGGGACAGCTGTATTGGTAAACCACATACCTGATAAGTCATTTTTCCCCAACACTTTGATAAACCATTGCATCCTCAGATTCCCATGTTTCTACACATTAGTGGTTTCCTCTGTTTTATCTTTGCTTTTCTTTTTTGTTTATTCTACTCTCTTGTTCAGGATCTCTGGTTATAAATCTGTCCATCTCTATTTTTGGTTGTAATTTGCTTTATCTGTTTTCTGTGGTGAGGTGGTGAAACAAATTGTGTTAATTCTAAAAATAAATTACTATTTGGCTTTTAGAGTATTAGCATCCTTCATTTCTGTACAGGTGAGAGCCGCTTTTGAGTTCTTCTTGTTGATTTCATTGTGTTGGGGATTGAAGGAGATGGGAGACAGGTATCCATAGGCCCTCATGCTGCTGGTGTCATAGATAGTGAGCCTGATACTGTGAATTTGCTTTTTGTTCCCTTCTACATAGTAGAGCTATTCTCTATTAGCAAGGATGTATTTAACTGGTCAACGCACATGCCAAAGAAGTCATGAATTCAAATAAAGAGGCTTGGGAGAACCAAGCATAGGAATAACCAAAAAATCAACCTGATGAGTAGTACCCCGCACGCCAACCTGTACGTGAAACTGAGGTTAGGTCTCCCACCACAGTGCCTTAGACATCTTCGCGATTTTCTTCCACTTCGCATTTAACTACAAAGATGGTGCATCCTCTGAGGACTTAGCCTGTGGCTAGTGGAGTCATGGTTGCAGGCAGGAAAGGACAGCTGTACTATACATCTTATCAAGGACACCAAACTCATAACCCTAAACCTCTGATCAAATGAGCGTCTAATCTCATGGCGCAGAATGCACTGGAGTGATGAGTGACTCCAATCAACTCGTTCTTCTTTTTAACATGAGGACAACGGCTGGAAGTTGGCAGCAGTTGCCTTCCACCCTCATGCAACGTAGCAATGTTGTGCCACGACATTTCCCTTCTCCTAACAGGCTGTTGGGCTATGTGGAGTGACAGACTTCTTAAAACAACTATTTCTAAATGGTAGAACATGGAAACTGGGCTTCTCCATAGTTTTTCGGATAGGTTCTTTTTGCAACAACTTCACAGTGGTTTTTTAAATATTTTTTCTGGGCTGGACACGATGGCTCACACCTGTAACTCCCAACACTTTAGGAGGCTGAGGAGGGAGGATCACTGGGGTCAGTCGTTCAAGACCAGTCTGGCCAACATGGTGAAAACCCATCTCTATAAGAAATATAAAAATTATCCAGGTGTGGTGATGTGTGCCTGTAGTCCCAACTACTTGAGAGGCTGAGGCATGAGAATCACTTGAACCCGGGAGGCAGAGGTTACAGTGAGCTGAGATCGTGCCACTGCACTCCAGCCTGGGCAACAGAGCAAAACTCTGTCTCAAAAATAAAATCAATAAAAATAAAATATAAAGTATACTTTCTTTCCTGTGTTAGCATCATCAATGCCTAACTTCTTTTCAGACAGAAAATAAAAACGTCTTTATCTAAAGTTCAGTCCCGAAAATTATAAAATAAATTCCAGCCTTAGTGTGTTGACACTATCTACTAACATCAAACATATATTTTTAAATATTAGAAAGGCAAACTTGGGGGTGTGTCTTAGTTAGTTCTTGATAGTTTGTTTTTCAGTAAGTTAACCATGACTTCTAAACTATTTTTCTTTTCTGTATTAGTGCCAACAGAACCTAATTTTTTTTGGAGAGGGAGGGGAGAAAATATAAAAATTTATAACAAAAATTTTGAAAACCATGAAATATAGTCTTAATTTCTTTGTCTTATTTTCTTAAGCTGCTTTTCATCCTGGTCAATATTTTTTTGACTTTATATGAATAACTAAGTAACAGCAAAACACACAGGTTTTTATCTATCATCAAATACACAGGTTTTATCTATCAATCCAAAATAATTGCCTTCACTGGCTAAAACCAAGTGTAAGCTTCCTTCGTTGGATGGGGGCAACTTTCTTTTTCTTACGAGCTTTGACACATCTGATGGATCTGCTTTTTTCTTGATATAATAAAAACTACTAGAGACTTCTAGCAAAATGGAGTGACTTGCAGTTTCACCAAAGTATTCACATCTTCTAGAATCATTGCAGTAATTCACCTTTGTTTTCTATTGAAGTGTGAAGTCAAATGCAGAAGGAATGGGAATGAAGATGTAATATTTTTAGAGCTTATTCTGACAAAATCAAAATAAAAATCAAATTCTTTCCCTTTTTTTTGTGAGACAGGGTCTCATTCTGTTGCCCAGGCTGCAGTGCAGTGGCAGGATCATAGCTCACTGCAGCCTCGACCTTCCCAGACTCAAGCAATCCTCCCACTTCAGCCTCCTGAGTAGCTGGGACTACAGGTGTGCACCACTATGCCTGGCTAATTTTTGTATTTTTTGTAGGAATTTCACCATGTTGCCCAGGCTGGTCTCAAACTCCTGGGCTCAAACAATCCACTTGCCTCAGCCTCCCAAAGTGCTGGCATTACAGGTGTAAGCCACTGTGCCTGGCCTAAAAATCAAATAATTTCTGTAAAGGCAAATCCTCATCAGCATCCACAGACCAATATTCCATGAGACTGAGATTCTCCTCAGCACTTTATAAGTCCAAAATATAGCCTATACCAATATCCCAAACTCAGCGCATTTCACTCATATCTTGGAAGATTATTGATTATGATTGGCTCAGTAACTTAAAAAATTGGCATTAGTACTAATACTATTACATAATTTTTTGGAAATGTATTATTTAGCTCAAATTGATAAATACTTTTTTTTCAAAGTAGAAGGAATCTTTATTCTGTTATTATTTTACATAAATTCTCAACAAATTCCCTTACTGGCTAAAGCAAGTAAGAAAAGGGGGAGTGGGTGCCAATTGTGGTGGTTCATGCCTGTAAACCCCCAGCACTTCAGGAGACTGCGGCAGGAGGATCGCTAGAGACCAGGAGCTGGAGACCAACCTGGGCAACATAGCAAGATCCCATTCCTACAAAATGACAAAACTGGTTAGGTGTGGTGGTGCACGCCTGTGGTCCCAGCTGCTCAGAAGTCTGAGGTGGGAGGATCGCTTGAGCCCAGGAGGTAGAGAGTGCAGTGAAATAGGACTGCACCACTGCATTCCAGTCTGGGCAACAGAGCAAGAACTCACTTTTTAAAAAATATGTACATAAATGAGGGATCTTTTTGTTTACAATTAACATTGAGATTTATCCTATTTTTCTTCAGAAATAGATTAGCTTTGTTACATGAAGAAAGAAATATTACAAGAACTCTGTGGGCTTGGAGGAGAGACATAGTTGTGGTTCTAACCTATCTGGATTCCCTTGCAGAGCTGTGATCAATGAACTGTCAATCAATCAGCAGCAAACCTGCCTAGGTTGGTTGCTGCCGGGGAATGCAGCAATGTAGTATGAACGATTTCCTCTTGATGAAATTCAAAGTATTCATGATAGAGTTCAAAGCACCCTCAAACATCCTACCTTCTTCACAGTCTTCCAGATCTTTCACACCAGAGACTAGGATTATTTTTCCCTTTCTTATAGAGATGAGTGAGTTTTACCTACCATGTCTTCATCTCCAAAGCTTCCTGTCTCCATCTTTCTCTCAACTGAAAATGTTAAAATATCTAAGATGGGCCACATTAGATTAGTATCTAAGACTGGTCTCTGACAATATGGGGGTTCCTCAGAAAACCAAAAATAGAGCTACCATGTGATCCAGAAATCCAACTACTTGGTATATACCCAAAAGAAAAGAAATCAACAGATCAGAGGAATGTCTGCACTTCCATGTTTATCACAGCGCTCTTCACGATAGCCAAGCTATGGAATCAACCTAACTGCCTATCAGCAGACAAATTACTTTTTAAAAAAATGTTATATACGCACAAGGGAATACTATTCACCCCTAAAAAAAAGAAGGAATTCCTGTCATTTGCAGCAACATGAATGGAACTGGTGGCCATTATTTTAAGTGAAATAAGCCAAGCCCAGAGAAAGGCAGACATCACATCTTCTCACTCAATGTGGGAGCTGAAAAAAAAAATGGTGAAACTTAGGAAGATAGAAAGTAGAATAGTGATGACCAGAGGTCAGGAAGGGGAGAGACGAGAGGAAGATGAAGGGGAAAACAAGAAAATAAATACGTTTATTACCACTGAACTGTATACTGAGAAATGGTAAAGATGGTAAATTATATATGTATATTTTACCTCAATAGAAAAAAAGAAAAGACTGGTCTCTGGCGAACTGTGTAGGTATTAGGGAAAAAGTGGGTCTGCCAGGATAGAGTCACTCTCATCTTCTGAGAGGGAAGAAGGGTGAAAATAAGCTGTTGTTAACAGTTTATATGACATCACCTGTCCTGAGGGAGACTTCCTCCTGACACTGAGGCGACAGTTGGTAAAATATCCATTAAACTTGTAGGCTCCTTAATCAACCGTCCAGCTGGTACCTTTCCAGGCCATCGAACAATTCCTGGGACGCGGATTCCACCTTCCCAGCCCCCCATGCCTTTTCCACCTATAAGACAATGCAATTACATTCAATTATTGTGCCTAGTTAAAATAGTCACAGTATTGAATGTATTTAAAAGGTAAACTAGTATCAAAGGAGATCACATTTGTATAGTGTCTATTCTATGTAGAGTCCTTGTGGAGTAAGTAGTGCACGTCTACAGAATTCTATTTTCCTGTGCTGCTGGTAGGTTTTTGATTAAATAACTAAACATATGTAATATTGGACACTCACATTCTATTTGCATGGCTGTTTTCTCTACTTAAAGTGTTCTTATCTCAAATACACACCTACTTCATATCCAACCTCCCTCATATCTTTGCTCAAAGTAATTTCCTATATTTTTTTAAATTAGTATTTTTCTTGTATCCAGCCCCCAAGGTTATGGAACTCACAGTAACCTCAATGAGGCATGCCTGAACATTTTATTTGAAATGGCAGTCCCACCCCAGAATTCTTTATTCTCTTGTTTTTTCATATTTACTGCCGCCTTCTAATACATCATTAAATTAAATTTTTTAATTAAAGTTTTTAATTTAGTTTTAATTTTTTTAATTAATATTTTTTGTCGTGGTTGTTTTTTGTTTTGAGATGGAGTCTTGCTCTGTTGCCAGGCTGGAGTGCAGTGGCATGATCTCGGCTCACTGCAACCTTCGCCTCCTGAGTTCAAGCGATTCTCCTGCCTCAGCCTCTTAAATAGCTGGGACTACAGGTGCCCGCCACCATGCCCAGCTAATTTTTGTATTTTTAGTAGAGGCGGAGTTTCACCATGTTGGCCAGATGGTCTCGATCTCTTGACCTCGTGATCTGCCTGCCTCGGCCTCCCAAAGTGCTGGGATTACAGGCGTGAGCCAAAAATTTTTAAAAACAGTTATCATAAGCAAACAGAGAATATCTAACATGCACATGCATGTTTACAGCAATGCAATTCTCAATTGCAAAGATATGGAACCAGACTAAGTACCCATCAACCAACAGGTGGATAAAGAAAATGTGGTGTACATACACCATGGAATTCTACTCAGCTATAAAAAGAAATGAAATAATGTCTTTTGCAGTAACTTGGATGGAGCTGGAGGCCATTCTTCTAAGTGAAGTAACTCAGGAATGGAAAACCAAACAGCCTATGTTTTCACTTGTAAGTGGGAGCTAAGCTACAAGAATGCAAAGACATAAGAATCATACAATGGGCTCTGGGACTTTGGGGAATGATTGGGAGGGGGCTGAGGAAAAAAAACTACACGTTGGGTACAGAGTAGATGCTCAGGTGATAGGTGCACTAAAATCTCAGAAATCACCACTAAGGAACTTATCTATGTAACCAAAAACCACCTGTATCCCCAAAACTACCGAATTTTTTTAAAATAGAATGTCTATAATAACAATTTCCACCAAGGATTTGTTTTGGGTCCTAAATACACACTTCAGTGCTACACGCTCTAAAGAGTACACATTCATCACCCTCTGCAAGATGGAGGCAGAGCCTTTACCTCGTTCATACAGAAATTATAATTTCCTACCGAACCCAAGACTGTGGAATCTGTAGTTGCATGAATAACCACGTATTTTCCTATAGAAAATACTTTAAAATCTCTCTCAAGAATATGATAAAATATACTTGACATTTTGCAGATAATTATCTTTGTTTTTCTTTTTCTTTTTTTAATCCTCATTTCACAGATGAAGATAACATTCTTCTAACATCAGGTTACACATTATAGACCTGGCCAATGTAGTAGCTTATGGACCTATTTTGTGGACTAAATGTTACAGCAGGACATAAAGTCAGTATATGTGAATTTAATCATGAAAATCAAGACAGGCTTCGCTACTTTCTATGCTATACTATATCCTTGGAAGACAGCGTCAGACTTCCTTTTTTTTTTTTTTTTTTTTTTTTTTTTTTTTTTTTGAGACGGAGTCTCGCTCTGTCGGCCAGGCTGGAGTGCAGTGGCCGGATCTCAGCTCACTGCAAGCTCCACCTCCCAGGTTTACACCATTCTCCTGCCTCAGCCTCCCGAGTAGCTGGGACTACAGATGCCTGCCACCTCGCCCAGCTAGTTTTTTGTATTTTTTAGTAGAGACGGGGTTTCACCGTGTTAGCCAGAATGGTCTCGATCTCCTGACCTCGTGATCCGCCTGCCTCGGCCTCCCAGAGTGCTGGGATTACAGGTGTGAGCCACCACGCCCAGCCCAGACTTAATGATGAAGGATCCCTGGTTTCTGATCTCTATTCTCTAGGAACCACATTCCCCCTCATTTAATCTCTCAGTAGTCTCACAAACTAAATGAATGAGTGGATATTTCTTTAAAGACCCCATAAAAGCATCTGCTTGTGCTAACTCCTCATAATTTGATAGGGTTGTCAGAAAGGCATATTTCTAGATGCTCCCTCTACATACATGGCTTCCCTCCACAGAAATGTTAACAAATATAAGACCAATTTTCTTGACCTTGGTCCGATACTTCATTTTACTAAGAGTCAAATTAAACAAACTTGCTCAGTTTTTCAGGCCTCATTCTTTGGCGTCATGGGCTTTAATTATAAGAACCATAAAAAAAGCTTATTCACCACCAGATCACTTGCGTGAGTTCCTCTCCTCACCTTTATATATTCCATTCCATCCACCAAGTTGGGCATGCCCTCGCCTAGCTTCCAAATGCCCTCCATGGTCTGATGTAAAGTAGACAATGGTGTTGTTCCTTAGGCCAAAATCATCGATAGCATCAAGAATCTTGCCTAAAATAATATAAAAGAGACAAGTAAAAATAATGACATTATGAGGTATTTCACCCCTAAGTCTAATGGGCATGAGCTATCTAAAGGAAAACAAGGATGGTGTGACCCTTACTATGTCAAAAGCCACAAAAGAAAAGAAATGTGCATTAACAGTTTAAATTGACAAACAACTGAAAGAAAAAACACTGAGAGGCCGGGTGTGGTGGCTCACGCCTATAATCCCAGCACTTTGGGAGGCTGAAGCGGGTGGATCACAAGGTCAGGAGTTCAAGACCAGCCTGGCCAAGATGATGAAACCCTGTCTCTACTAAAAATACAAAAATTAGCTGGGCATGGTGGCAGAGGCCTGTAATCCCAGCTACTCGGGTGGCTGAGGCAGAGAATTGCTTACACCCGGGAGGCGGAGGTTGCAGTGAGCTGAGATCGTGCCACTGCACTCCAGCCTTGGCAACAGAGTGAGACTCCATCTCAAAAAAAAAACAAAAACCTGAGAGCCCAAAATTTTTAAGAAATAAAAGATGACCTGCTTCAAGAAGAAATTACTATGGCAATACAAATCAACATCAGTTGCTATTAATAACATTTAAAAGGGCAAATTCTCCTTGATAATTTCCTTCATGTAGAATGAAAACATTAAACAGAGAAATACAGTTTTTCCCACTGGATATGAAAAGAAGGACTGTGGTGGTATTCTGATGTTGCACAGAATGGCAGCCACGGTTTATGCACCCTCTCTGCTCACGGAAGGCAGACATTGTTACAGAATTTGAGGAGACAGAGGCAAGAATAAGACACTCCCACTGTTGGGTTCACATAATTTATTTGACATATTCTTGCAGATGATTTAGGTAGGTAATTCTTTATCTAACCATTTTCCCTTCCCTTCTTATTTGATATTTTAAATAGAGAATAGGATGACTAGGTGGGGAGAATGAGACTCAATGGGCAAGTGAAAAGAGGAAGAATGTATTCAAAATAAACCACAATTTCAATCATTTTTATAGGCAAATAGCCAAATTCCTAGAGTTCCCAAACCCAGTCTGTATTATGCATAATTATGAAAAAACCTATTAGTCTCAAATGTGTCTAATTCTGTGTGTTCTGCTGTTGGTTATCTCAGAAAACATTACATTAACATTCCTAAGGTACTATACCTTAGAAATTTTCTTCTAGAGCCAAGGCACACAGGTAAGGGCAAGTTAAGTAGTAATTTATACTTTAAAATGCTTTTAAAATTTTACCACAGCACTTTTGGCAAAAATCGCACTGAAAATTGATTCAAGAGAAAATGATCAATGGATGCTAAACCTGACATTGAATGTTTGATAAGAACCAAGATATTGGCTTCATCTCAAAGTATCTCTCATAAAATAGTTAATAATTTCAAATTATTAATGACAAAATAAGTAACTTTATAGTGGGGAAAACTGGAAGACACCATTTAATCCATTGATGAAGAATTTTATAACCATTGTTGGGGCTAATTGACTTCCTTATCTACTGGATTGAGAACACACCATCACTTCTATTTCCATTGAAGGAAATGTCAAACCAACCCAATTCAAGGGACATTCTACATGATACCTGGTCTTTATTCTCAAAAAATGTCAAGGTCTTTGAACTCAAGAAAGAATAGAGATTGCTCAGTCTTTGTCCAGATCAGAGGAGTTTAAACAGATACGACAAGAAAATCCGTGGACCAGAACAGAAAGAGGGTGGAGAAAGTAGGGGTTTTGTTGGTTGGTTTTTGTTTGTCCATTGGTCTTGCTTGCTGTGTATAAAGTTTCTTGTGAGCACAGCTGGAGAAGTTTGGCTGGGATTTGTGAATTAAATCGTAGGAATCCATCCATGTTAATTTCCCGATTTTGATGATTTGCAGTGATGATGTAGGAGAATGTCTTTGTTTTATAAAATACACACTAAAGTTTCTAAATTTAATGAGCATCATATCTGCATCTTACTCCCAAATATTCAGAAGCATAAGAAACATGTGGAGGTGGAAGAGAGAAAGAGAGAGAGAGGAAGAAAGAGGATGATCAGGAGAAAGGAAGAGGGAGAGAGAAGATATATTTGATAAATTGCTAACAGTTGGGAAAGATGGGTGAAGGGGACATGGGAGTTGTTTTTACTCTTCTTGCTATTTTTCAGTAAATAGTGAAAAGTAGCAAGAAAAAACAACAAGGCTAACATTTTTCTGATTATAAAAATACAGCATAGCTTGGGAAATACAAAAAATAAAGAAAATTATAAGGAGGAAAATAAAGACCACCAATTTCCTGCCCCCATTGCCATTTGACTATTAAAAAAAATTGTTACATACTGTATTAGTCTGTTTTCACGATGCTAATAAAGACATACCTGAGACTGCGTAACTTTTAAAGAAAAAGAGGTTTCATGGAATCACAGTTCTACGTGGCTAGGGAGGCCTCACCATCATGATGGAAGGTGAAAGGCATATCTTACATGGTGGCAGACAAGAGAGAATGAGAGCCAAGCAAAAGGAGTTTCCCCTTATAAAACCATCAGATCTCATGAGGCTTATTCACTACCATGAGAACAATATGGGGGAAACCGCCCCCATGATTCAATTATCTCACACCAGATCCCCCTGCAACATGTGGGAATTATGGGAGCTACAATTCAAGATGAGATTTGGGTGGGGACACAGCCAAACCATATCACATACTCTTGTAGATGCATCTCTATATATATTTGGGTTGATATTGCATGCACAGTTATCAACTTGCTTTTTTCATCCAATATTATTTCTTGGAAAATCTTCATGTTAAAAAATTACTCAAGGCTGGACATCGTGGCTCACATCTGTAATCCCAGCAATTTGGGAGGGCAAGGAAGGAGGATCCCTTGAGCTCAGGTGTTTGAGACCTCCCTTGTCAACACAGTGAGACCCTGTCTCAATTTAAAAAAAAAAACTAAAAAAATTATTTGTACAATTTAATGGTTGGAAGTGTCCATTTTGTGTGTGTGTATATATATATATGTATATATACATATGTGTGTGTGTGTGTATAGGTTTTTTTGAGATGGAGTTTTGCATTTGTCACCCAGGCTGGAGTGCAATGGCATGATCTCAGCTCACTGCAACCTCCACCTCCCAGGTTCAAGCCTTTCTCCTGCCTCAGCCTCCTGAGTAGCTGGAATTACAGGCATGCGCCACCACACCCAGCTAATTTTGTATTTTTAGTAGAGACAAGATTTCTCCATGTTGGTCAGGCTGGTCTAGAACTCCCGATCTCAGTTGATCTGCCTGTCTCAGCCTCCCAAAGTGCTGGGATTACAGGTGTGAGCCACTGCACCCGGCCGAAACAATTTATGATGCTTTATTTTTAAGTACCATAAATTATTTAACCATTGTACTGTTGTTCACTATTCTGGTTAATTTTCATACTTTGCCATAATTTCAAATGCCATAATGAACAACTTTCAGCATTAATAATAGTTCATTTTTTCAATTCCTCATCAGTATCTAATGTTTGATAGGTGATTATGGTACATTATGAATGATCATGGGTTTCCTTCTGTGTCCACTCTAATATTTGTACTCTTAATCTGTAAAAAATGCTTAAATTTTGCTGATATTTTTGGAAGGAATTATGTGTTTCCATTATTGATTTATAAGACCTCTTTATTTGTTAAGCAGTTAAAACAATGTCATGTTGTTGCTAATATTTCCTCAGTTTGCATAGGGCCTTTAGTCATGCTACTTATCAGATAACCTTTTGCTATGACTAACACTATACCTCATCCAGATGTAAATTTACTGTTTAACTATAGCTTCTTCCAGTTTTTGTTTTGTTTCACTCAGTGTCCTCAGTGCGTATGGAAAAGCATGCTAAATCAAATTGGTAATGGTTTTTCCTAAACTAACTCTGTGAATTTCCTTAGGCTGCTGAAGCAAATTAGTACAAATGAGGTGGCTTAAAACAACGAACATTATTCTTTCACAGCTCTGGGGGCCAGATGTTCAAAATTAAGTTATTGGCAGGGTCACTCTCTCTCTCTCTCTGAAGTTTCTAGGGGAGGATCTTTCCTTACTTCTTCCTCGCTTTGGACAGCTGGCATCAGTCCTTAGCCTTCCTTGGCTTGCAGCAGCCTCATCCTAATTCACCGTATCAGATTAGGACCCACCCCCAATGACCTCATCTTAACTTGATTCCACCTGCAACGACCCTATTTCCAAATGAGATCCCATTCTCACATACCTTGGGTTATGACTTGAACGTATCTTTTTGGGGGGATGTAACTCAACTCATAATACAAACTTTCCCCAACACCTTTCAGCCCTGCCACCTTGATTTAAAAACTTTATTGTACCGAATGTAATGTCCTTCTCTTTCCCAGACCTGCTCCAAGGCTATTATTTTCTGCTTCATTGATCTAAAAGTCAAATCTTGTATTTCTGTGTTTTAATTTTTGTAGTTTTCTTTTTGATAGCATTTCTTATGATCACAGAAGTGTTTCTTGATGTTTTCTACCAAAGACTTTCTCATCAGATGTTTCTGGAAAGTTTATTTCCTATCGGTGTATTCGGTGTGTATTTCATCATCACCTATATAATGACCAGTCCCCAGAGGATAGTAATTAATGCTCTAATCAGAGCTACCTTAGCCTTCAATATTAACTTCAAAATAACTAATACATTTATACAATCCACTCTTCCCTTCCATGTATTCAAGTTTTCTTTCATGAGTCAGTTTCAAGATACTCATTTACTGCTTGAAAAATTATTTCTAAATATTTCAGCTATTGACATTGGAGCTATAATGAATGGTAGCTGGTGATCCATCATATCTTGAAATGCATTATTTTTAACAAAAAGAAAAGGTCTTAATTTTGGTGCATATACCCAACAGAGAAACATTGTAGACTTCATGTATAACTAACATATTTTTATATATAGCTAATATATTTATGTATAGCTAATATATATAACTGATTATACTATTGGACTAATACTATACTAACATATACTATACAGAAACAAATGTATTTATTATATTGTATGTCAATCTTTAGAAGATATATACTACATAACATGTAGTATATATGTATTTATGTATATAATAAAAATGTTTCATAAGTTACATTGTTAAAATATATATAAAATATAGATCATATTAACAGCATGATAAATAACATGTATATAGTTAGGCAATACTAGAAAGCATGCAAGAATTCTCCTGGCTACTATCTAATTAATGCATATGTTATAAGTCTCTCAAAATATTAAGAATAGAAAGATTCAAAGTGTCAGCCAACATTATGCTTAAAAGTAAAAATTGGAACTATTTCATTAATACCAGAAAAATAAGAATATTTTTGTCATTATGTAACCTATTTTTCTACATAACCTGACTGATGCAATTAACATTAAAGTTAAATACATACTTTAACACATAAAATACAAACTTAACATTAAATGTAGTGAACATAACTATGTTGGAAACCCCAGAAAGTTTAATAAAACCTCTATAGTACTGATATATATATGTACATAATATATAATATACATAGCATAATTGCGATATATATAAGATAGAACCATATACTATATTAAAATCTAATAATTGTATATTAATGATATGTTTATATTATATGAATACAATATATTATAACAATGTATATAAGTAATATAACTATAATATAAATTGTATGTAATATAATTTTATTATAATACCATATGTCATCTATGTGCTAATATGTGTTTTATTAAACTCTAGGGTTTTTAACATAGGCGACTCTGTTCTTTGCAAATAATACTAAATTACTTTGAGTTGTTTGTATTCTTAATATTATTCAATTATATTCAATTATTCTATTTATATCTTAAAATTTAGAGAGATTACATAGTGGCCATGGAAATGATTATTTCTGAGACAGGATTTTGCTCTATCACCCAGGCTAGAGTGCAGTGGTGCAATCGTGGCTCACTGCAGCCTCAAACTCCTGGGCTCAAGTGATCCTCCCACCTCAGCCTCCCAAGTAGCAGTGAATACAACCATGGAAATGATTCATACCTTTCTAACATCAACTGAAATAAATAAATAAATATAGAAATTATATGCTACAGAAATACATAATATATATGCATTATGTATGATAAAACTTTCAAATTATTAATATGTATAACAAATAATATAAATATATAATATAAAGAGTTAAGTTATATTTTATATATGTATCTCATATATTGCATATAAGTTATGTATATATATGGCATAGAAATACATGTTTACAGCCTCCTTTGCAGTTCTGCCCTGTCTGGGGGAGCTGCCCAAGCTGTGTTGCTGTCCACAGACATGCCTGCCCTGGGATTCCACCACTCACAATTGTCTGTACAACAGGCTCAGCCAGAACCCTCATCCTTGTCTCATCTCCTGCTGATAAGGCCATTTCTCCTACTCATTGCTCCACATTTTACTTTCTTATCTGCATTCTTGAGAAACCTGCTCTTCAGATCCAAGTTGATGGACTTTCTCCCATGCAGAAATGCATGACTCATTCGGCATCAGAGATTTTCCCCCTGTGTGGGGCAAGGGTGGTATCTCCATTGAAAGCCTCTCACTGGGCTCGAAGGAAGCAGGAAGCCAGGTTGGGGGAAGTTTTTGGAGTTTTTCTGACTCCTGTGAAATGACAGTCTGTAGGAATCTAACGGGGCTACAGGAGGCTTCAGAGAAGAATGTAGCTCTCCTTCTTCATCTTTCAACCTGACTTCTTCGCCCTGCATAAGAGGCAGCTGAGCTAGGGAGTAAGAGTTTTGGAGCCCAACCCTGGCTTATCTCCAAGAGCAGCCACCAAAGGCCATGTACTTTTGTCTCCTTCTCTGTGAATGGGGATAAATTTGATGATGAAGATGGTACTCGTCTGTGAGGATGTTGCAGGGATTCATCCAGAATACACTGGTAACAGTGCATGGCCCATGGGAAGTATCACTTTTAAAAGTGTTTATTACACCAGCTGGAAAGGCTACTATTAGGTTGATGCAAAAGTAATTGAGGTCTTTGTCATTGAAAGTAATGACAAAGACCTCAATTACTTTTGCACCAACCTAATAAGTCAAAGAAATGTAAAAAAAGGAACAGATGCTGGTGAGGCTGCAGAGAAGATGCAACACTTATATACTATTTTTGGGAATATAAATTGGCTCAGCCACTGTGGAAAGCAGTTTGGAGATTTCTCAAATAACTTAAAATAGAACTACCCTCTGACCCAGTAATCCCATTACTGGGTATCTACCCAAAGGAAAATAAATCATTCTACCAAATAGACACAGGCACTTGCATGTTTATCACACTATTCACAATAACAAAGACATGGAATCAATCCACATGGATAAAGAAAATGTGGTACAGATGCACCATGGAATACTATGCAGCCATGAAAAAGAACAAAATCACATCATTTGCAGCAACATGGATACAGCTGGAGGCCATTGTCCTAAGCAAATTAACACAGAAAAAGAAAACCAAATACCACATGTTCTCACTTATAAGTGAGAGTTAAACACTGGGTACTCATGGACATAAAGATGGGAACAATAAACACTGGGGACTCCAAAAGGGGAGAAGGAAGGTGGGGGACAAGGGCTGAAAATCTATCTATTGGGTGCCATGCTCGCTCCCTGGGTGACAGGATCTATTGTACCTCAAACCTCAGCATCACGCAATATACCCAGGTAACAAACCTGCATGTGTACTCCCTGAATCTAAACTAAAAGTTGAAATTATTAAAAAATGAAAATAAGTGTTTATTCTATCAGCAGACTCCATTATTCCAGGGCACTGCTGTGGAAAACCCATGATAATTTTTTTTTTTTTTTTTTTTTTGAGACAGAGTCTCACTCCGTTGCCCAGGCTGGAGTGCAGTGGCACGATCTCAGCCACTGCAAGCTCTGCCTCCGGGGTTCACGCCATTCTCCTGCCTCAGCCTCCCGAGTAGCTGGGACTGCAGGCGCCTGTCACCATGGATGTGTTTGTTTGTATTTTTAGTTGAGACGGGGTTTCACAGTGTTAGCCAGGATGGTTTTGATTGCCTGACCTCGTTATCTGCCTGCCTTGGCTTCCCAAAGTGCTGGGATTACAGGCGTGAGCCACCGCGCCCGGCCACCCATGATAATTATAAAAGGCAGGAATGTGATATCTCTACCAGGAATGGCCACAAATAAACTTTTCTAATAAGAAAAGCAACAATTTTGGCTGGGTGCGGTGGCTCATGCCTGTAATCCCAGTACTTTGGGAGGCCGAGGAGGGTGGATCACGAGGTCAGGAGATCGAGACCATCCTGGCTAACACGGTGAAACCCCATCTCTACTAAAAATACAAAAAAAAAATTAGCCGGGTGCGGTGGCGGGCGCCTGTAGTCCCAGCTACTCGGGAGGCTGAGGCAGGAGAATGGCGTGAACCCGGGAGGCGGAGCTTGCAGTGAGTCGAGATGGTGCCACCGCACTCCAGCCTGGGCAACAGAGCGAGACTCCGTCTCAAAAAAAAAAAAAAAAAGCAATAATTCCTAGAACTTGGGGTATTGTTACAGCTTCTGGGATAAATAATTTCAGGGTAAATACATGTTTGTTTGAGAATTGCTAAAATCATATATTAAAGCAAATGTTTATTCTTCCTAAAGGCTTGATCCTGGCTGTGTGGACAAAACATTCAAAAACTCTGGGCACCAGCATCATGTACATCTCAGTTGCGCTTTTTCAAAATATAATTTTCAGATATCACAGCTTGTCCACCCAGATTCAACATACCCATCCATTTGTGTAATACTATCTGAATGTCACTAGAAAAATCCCGTTGAAATTAAAGTCACACCCAAAGTGCCTTGTTCGAACACTATGACACATCATCAGTTTTATTAAATTAGATACTTTGGGAACTTTGTTAATTTACATTTTTAAAGCAAGTAGTAATTTCTTTTAGTTATCACAGCCTGAGTTTGAATGACCTATTCCATTGATTTTCAAAGATCAAATCAAAAATAGGATCGCCACACTTTTTGAGATTGAGTGCAATATTAAGAATGTAAACTGTAAGGACTTGCTGCGTTGCCTAGTGCTGGTGGAGGCAGAAAATAAGAGGGGTATGCATAGCTATCTATCTATCTATGCATCTATCTATGTATCTATCTATCTATCATGTATCTATTTATCTACCTATCATCTACGTATCTGTCAATCTATCCTATCATCTATCTTATCTATCAATCAGCTATCTTATCTGTTATCTATCATCTGTCGTATGTATCATGTATTTATCTATATATCTATCCATCTATCATCTATGTATCTGTTTATTCATCTACCTATTCATGTATTCATCTATAATCTATCAATCTATATCTGTCTGTCTATCATCTATCATCTGTTTATCTATGTATCTATCAATCATCTGTTGATCATCTATCATCTATCATCTATCTATCTATCATCCATCCATCATCTATCTACCTATCATCTATCTATCAACTATCTATCAATCCATCATCTATCTATTCATCTATCATCTATTTACCTATCATCTATCTCTGTCAATCATCTGTTTCTAAACATATGTACACAAACACTACAGACACAAACACACTTATACCTACATAAACATCCATTCATGTGTATGTATTTGGTTTGAATATTATTTATATTTTTAAATACTTTATATTTTTTATGTGTTTAAGACTATGCAAATTGGCTTTGCTTTTTCCAGGTTTAATTTTCCAAAGTGTCTTTTTATTTAGTGACATATATTTCACAATATCTGTATCTGGAAAATATTATACTTTAAATTTGTGTCCTGCACATATGTGAGTTTCACTCGTGGTTTTCTTTCATTAATGTTGGAAAATTGAAGCCATTTTGCTAATCAATATATTTACCATTTAAGTCTTAGGAAATCCCATTTACATTGTTCTCTCTACAGGATGAGTTCATGAGGGTACTGGATTCTGACTTACCAGTTAATTCCCAACCCCTAACTAAGATCTTGCTGCTCAACAGACCTGAAATAAAGGTTGGCTATGTCACTAAAGAGTCTAAAAATACGATTTCTCCTTCTGTCAAAAAGATACGTGGGCTGGGTGTAGTGACTCATGCCTGTCATCCCAACACTTTGAGAGGCTGAGGCAGGCATATTACCTGAGCTTGGGAGTTCAAGAGCAGCCTGGGCAACATGGAAAAACCTTGCATCTACAAAACATACAAAAATTACTCGGGCACAGTAGCATGTGTCTATAGCCTTAGCTACTCAGGAGGCTGAGGCAGGAGAATCGCTTTACCCCAGAAGGCAGAGATTTCAGTGAGCTGAGATCACATCATTGCACTTAAGCCTGAGGGACAGAGTGAGATCTTGTCTAAAAAAAAAAAAAAAAAAAAGACATGTGCACTCTATGTTCATCACAGCACTATTCACAAGAGCAAAGACATAAATCAATCTAGGTACCCATCAGTGGTGGACTGGATAAAGAAAATGTGGTACATATACACCATGGAATACTACACAGCCATAAAAAAGAACAAGACCATGTCCTTTGCAGCAACATAGATGCAGGTGGCGGACATTATCCTATGCAAATTAATGCAGAAATATAAAACCAAACACTGCATGTTCTCACTTATAAGTGGGAGCTACTGTCACCCAGACTGGAGTGCATGGAGTGCAGTGGTGTGATCCTGGCTCACTACAGCCTCAATTTATGGGCTCAAGCAATCTTTCTGCTTTAGTCTCCTGAGTAGCTGGGACTACAGGCGCATGCCACCACACCCAGCTAATTTTTGTATTTTTGTAGAGACAGGGTCTCACTATGTTGTCCAGGCTGGTCTCAAACTCCTAGGCTCAAGTGATCCTCCCATCTCAGCCTCCCAAAGTGCCGGGATTACAGATATAAGCCACTGTGCTCAGCTGGATTTTTGTTAAATAGATTTTAGCTGATCTTGTCACAAAAAAGTAGCAGTGTGAGATGATAGATATACTTGCTTACTGTATTACTATTACTTAATATTACTATATTATGTTACTTAACGATTACTATTTGCTTCACTATAGTAATCATTTTACTATCTATATGTATCTTTTAACATTATGTTGTGAATCTTAAATATACACAATAAAATTTATTTTTAAAAACAAAACAAAATAAGCAGGAGCATAACATCAAGTATACGTGGACACACAGATCAGAGCAATAGATACTGGGGACCACTAGAGGAAAGAGTGGGGGAAGGATTGAAAACTAACTATTGGGTGCTACGCTTAGTGTCTGGGTGAAGGGTTTGATGAGATCCTAAACCTCAGCATCATGTAATACACCCAGGTAACAAACCTGCACATGTACTCCCTGAATCTAAAACAAGAGTTGAAATTTTTGAAAAGAAGATTTGATGTGTTATCTGGCCAGCACTGGAGATGCAGTCAAGTAGACAAAGACCCCAGTTGATAAGTGGACAGCATACAAAGAAAGGAGAGGAAATGCATATAGTTTTTTTTGCTGACTTTCTCAATTGCTTGCAACTATTACCTCATTTATGTCTCAGACCACCCTGTCCCATAGGCATAATTCTCTTCACTCTACAGGTTGACCAAGAGCAGTTTTCAGGTGTCCTGTCCTATTAGTTTCTGTCCACTTAGGTCCTGTGTCTTACCCATCATGGAGTCCATCTCTTCCACATTATCCCCATACAAGCCATGCTTGCTGGTGCCAATGAAATCGTCCGTGGTGGGGAGAGGTATGTGCACATGAAGAAAGGAGAAAAAAAGAAGGAAAGGTTCCTTACGGTGCCTGAGAAGACATCAATGAAACTACTTGTGAGTTTTCAACATCCATGAATGTGAAAAATACTGTTTTGGCTTCTCATAGACATGACCTGCTTCCTTCTTCTCCATGCTGCAGAAGATAGAGTGTGTCTACCCAAGGGCCCTATCCTGCATGGAATGGATTCCATGATCCTGCAGCACCTCAACTGCTCCCTAACCCCTTTGGTGATGCTACTGAAATCATCTCTATAAACTTCATAAAATCAATCAGAGAGGAAGGGAGGGGGAGAAACAAAAATGAACTAAGCTTGCAGCATACTCAGCTTTGATCCTGAGGTCAGCTTGCTCTCTGATCTATGTCTTCCTACTTGTTTGGTACCTATTTGTCCTAGAATCACAAAGACCCACAGGATGGTAACATAACATTATGAAATGTTAAGTTTTCCATTTGCGGTAATCTTTCAGGTTGTGCATACCAGGGAAACTACTGATGTCTGCTTCTCTGAAGGACCCTGTGAGAAGCTGACTTACTAAAGCATGCCATTTCCACATTCTGGTGACTTCATTCCCTCTTACCCCAACCCATCAATGACCCCAACAACCTCCATGATTCCCCTAAAAAATCCAGCCCAGAACTCCTTGGAAAGATGGATTTGAGGACAGGCACAATGGCTCACGCCTGTAAACACACCACTTTGGGAGGCTGAAGCAGGCAGATCACCTGAGGTTAGGAGTTCGAGACCAGCCTGTCCAACAGGGTGAAATCCTGTCTCTATTAAAAATACAAAAATTAGCCAGGCATGATGGTGGGCTCTTATAATCCCAGCACTGGGGAGGCTGAGGTGGGAGAATTGCTAAAGCAAGGAGGCAGAAGTTGCAGTGAGCTGAGATTGCACCACTGCACTCCAGCCTGGGCAACAGAGTGAGAATCTGTGAAAGAAAGGAAAGAAAGGAAGAAAGGAAGAAAGGAAGGAAGGAAGGAAGGAAGGAAGGAAGGAAGGAAGGAAGGAAGGAAGGAAGGAAGGAAGGAGAGAGAGAGAGAGAGAGAAAGAGAGAGAGAGATGGATTTGAGGTCTCCTCTCATGTTTGCACTAATTGCCCTGCAATTATTAAACCTTTCTCTACCGTAAACCCTGCTGCCTCAGTGTATTGGTATGTTACTGTGTGGCAGGCATATGAACCTGGTAGTCCTGTGACACCATCACAGTTCCTTTGATTCTCAGATGCCAGGACAACTGTAGAACATACTGCAAGCCAACACAGATCTCCCATATCATGAGAGTGTGAAAAGTCAAATCCAGCTCTGTTTGGGGGATGTTCTCACTGCTCATGAAGCCTCAAACTAGAGTCACACCCTGAGACACATCAAGAGATGGTGGTATGGAAGTCATTTCTTACCAAGATCAAGAGTTTCACGAGCCATAAGCCAGTACAAACAGGAATGCCTTGGCAAGCCATTTGCACCCTGTAGTTTCTCACATGAGGATACACGGAATTAGGCTGACCCACTTTTAACTTTGATAATCCACCTGCATGAATGATAAGTCCTCAGCTACCCAGGGAAGCACAAAGCACAAATGCCATTCATTGGGAAATTTCTGCTCTGGTGAGATATCAAAATATAAATAAATAAAAATAAATGAATTTTAAAAACAAGACTTATGTCATGGTGTCTTGAACAGTGACCCCTCAAAATTCATGTTCACTTCAAACCTCAAAATGGGACCTTATTTGGAAATGGGGCCTCTAGAGATTTAATTAGTTAAGATGTGATCATTCTGGATTAGGATGAGCCCCAAATCCAATAACGCTGTCCCTATAGGAGAAGAGGAGACACAAGCACAGAAGAAAAGTCCATGTGGAAATGGAGTAATGTGACCACCAGCCAAGGGGCACCTGGAGCCACCAGGAGCTAGAGGAGGCAGAAGGGATCCTCCCCTAGAGCCTCCAGAAGAAACCGAATACAATTGTAGTAGATTGAATAGCAGCCCCCAGAAATATATACATCCATATATTTTAAAGCCCAGAACCTGGAACGAGACTTTATTTGGATATCAAGACCTTTGCAGAGGTAATTAGTTAAGGATCTGAAGATGAGCTCATCCCGGAATTAGGATGGGCACTAAATCCAATGACCATTGTCATTATAAGAGACAGAAGATGAGACACAAATACAGAGGGGAAGACCATATGCAGATGAAGCAGAGACTGGGGTGATGCGGCCACAAGCCCAGGGATGCCTGAAGCCACCAGGAGTGGGGAAGGGCAGGAAGAATCCTCCCCTAAAGCCTACAGAGGAAGTACAGCTCTGAACATTAAAGATTTAAAATTAAATAGTTTTCACCCCAAACTAAGCTGCCAAAATAAAGAGTCATGGTCAAAGTGATCAGCTGAATAATGCCCCATTCCAAAGATATCCACATCCTAATTCTCAAAACCTGTGAATATGTGATTTTACATGGTAAAAGGTCTTTGCAGATGGAATGAATTAAGGATCGTTAAGATGAAGTGATTATCCTGGGTTATCTGGGTGGGTCCAGTGGAATCAGAAATGTCCTTTTGTAAAAGAGACACAGAGTGTCTGAGTGAGAAAACAAAACCCTACAAGCTAAGGAATGCAGGCAGCTTCAAGAAACTAGAAAAAAGAGAAAACAGATTCTCCCCTAGACCCCCTAGAAGTAACTAGCCCCACCAGCATCTGATTTTAGCCCACAAGGTTAATTTTGGATTTCTGACCTCAAGAACAGCAGGATAATAAATTTGTGTTGCATTAGGCCACTATATTTGTGGTAATTTTTTTTATTTTTCGAGACAGGGCCCTCACTCCGTTGCCCAGACTGGAGTGCAGTGGTGCAATCATGGCTCACTGCAGCCTCAACCTCCCAGGCTCAACTAATCCTCCCACCTCAGTCTCCTGAGTATCTGTGACTACAGATGCATGCCATCATATCCAGCTAATTTTTTGTATTTTTTGTAGAGATATGGTCTCCATATGTTGCCTTGGCTGGTCTCAAGCTCCAGAACTTAAGTGATCCACTTACCTTAGCCTCCCCAAGTGCTGGAATTACAGGCACTAGCCACTGTACTCAGCCCTATAGCCATTTGTTATAGCAACTGTAGGAGATTCATACACTGAGAATCCAGATAAAAATAGTTTCTAGCATTCATGAACCTAAGCCATTAGCTTATTGTCACAACATCCAAATCTTTATATTTCCTCTTCACCATTGTTTTTTCCATTCAGTATTGTGTTATTGTGGATCATATGTAACTTTTGAAACTCGACAGAGGTTTTGGTGAACAATGTACATCTCAACAATAGGATCTGTTCTTCAAGTACTAATGTAAAGTCCTAAGGAGAACTGTGTGGGAATGTTTGAAGACTCGAACTGGCAGACAGAAGAGAATGGGATTGCTTATCTTATACTCTCAGAGTGGTTGGTGCTAATTTGCTCATATTGATGCTCTTTCTGTAAAAATTCATAGAACTCTGCACATTTGGAAAGGTACCAGGGAACAGAAGGATTTGCTCTAAGTGACACCAAGCATTCAGTTCCATCTACAGAGCAAATACGGCTTCATTACTCCCAGATAACATTTTTTTCAAGACAGACTCTCCCTCTGTTGCCCAGGCTGGGGTGCAATGGCATGATCTCAGCTCACTGCAACCTCCGCCTCCTGGGTTCAAGTGATTCTCCTGCCTCAGCCTCCCAGCTAATTTTTGTATTTTTAGTAGAGATGGTGTTTCACCATGTTGGTCAGGCTGGTCTCAGATGATCCACCTGCCTTGGCCTCCCAGAGTGCTGGGATTACAGGCATGAGCCATCATGCCCAGCCCCAGACTACATATTTATCACCTTCACTTGGGCTACAGAGTAAGGACAAAGCTATGTACCAGAGTACACAAGACACCTTACATCCTGAGAATCCAGATCCTAGAATGGCTATTGGTAAAGATTAAACCTCAATCAATATGGAAAAAGCAAATGAAAAATGTGCTCACAGACTTTTTTTTAAAGAAAGAAGGTCCAACAACAAGAGGATAGATACCCTTGAAAATTTCCAGCCATTGTGTTCTGGGATGCATAAAGTTTTTATAACAATCACCTTTGACCATTTACCTCATCCAATTCATGAAATAGCCCTTCCATATCACATGCTCAAAGAGAAGCCTTCCAATTTTATTTTTCCCAAGTACGTTTTTTGTTTTTTAACAATAGGGACATAATGCAATGGACAACTTACTTTTTTCATCTGATTCCCTGATATGTATATATATATTTATCTATATCTATATCCATCTATATCTATATGTATCAGGGAGCCAGACAAAAAATATTATAAAATATATTATATATATACATGCATAGCATATGTATACATATACACATACATATTGTATGTGCATGTATATATACACATACATGTGTATGTGCATGTATACTATACACATGCATATTGTATGTGCATGTATACACTCATACACATATGTGTATGTGCATGTATACATATACACATGCATATTGTATGTGCATGTATACATATACACATGCATATTGTATGTGCATGTATACATATACACATGCATATTGTATGTGCATGTATCTATATACATGCATTGTAATGTGCATGTATGCATACACATGCATATTATGGCATGTATACATACTCTACATGCATATTGTATGTGCATGTATACATATACACATGCATATTGTATGTGCATGTATATGCACATGCACATGTGTATGTGCATGTATATATACATGCATGTGTATGTGCATGTATACATATACACATGCATAGTGTATGTGCATGTATACATATACACATGCATATTGTAAGTGCATGTATACATATATACATACATATTGTAAGTGCATGTATACATATATACATACATATTGTAAGTGCATGTATACATATATAGTGTATGTATATATTTCCTGTTGTAAATTAACATGATGACAAGATGCATTGTAAATTAACATAAACAATTTGTGAGTTTGAGTTACTAGAGTCTGCCTCCATGGTCTGACCACATATAAATTTCAGAGCCAATAGAGAGACCATGATTTTAATAACAGGAGCCCAAACAAGGTACCACCTCTTTAGGTACAAACTGATGAGTCCAACTGGTCTTCAATACACTTCATATTTTTATCTAACCCTATTACACCATTTAGCAATATTCCATTTCCTAACTCAATATTTTTAATACCATCATCCCCTATTATTTTTATTAATGCATTGTAGATGTGCATAGTTTAAGGGTACACATTACAATTTAATACATTCATATAATTTGTAAAGAATTATTACAAATGATTTATTGTTTTAAATCAGTGTTAATTGGGGTGTCCATCGCCTTAAATATTTGTCTTTTCTTTATTCTAGAGTCATTTGGCTTATTCTCTTTTAGCTATTTAGATGTGTACAATAGATTATTAAAAACTACAATCACCCTGCAAATCTATCTAGGTCCTTTTAAAAAAGAGATAATTATGATTATTACATGAATTTTTAATTAGTACGCTTACCTTTCTAAAAAGGAAATCGCCTCCTTTACCATAATGGATCCAGCTCGTTCGGCCTTCATGGGCTGCTCCGTAATCTCGTGCCCCCGCATGAGGAGGCAGTCCCAGTATAAAGGGGATGTGTAGCTGGAGAACCAAGCATAACCCAAGAGGAAAATAAACAGAATCATGGAGAAGATTAGGAGCCAGGGAACGGAGACCCAGCCACTCAGCTTTCCAAAGGTTAGGGTGAGGACGGCAATGGCAACCAGCTGCACGCAGAGCCAGAGTTGACTCTCAAAGGTTAATTCCGTGTTACGAGAGGGGTCCGGCCAGCAGCTGTCAACGAGAGTGAACGGCATGCCATAGTAGTAGTCAAACCCATAATTATATGGATGGTGGCAGTGGTCACTTCGGGAGTCGCAGTTCAAGCCTTGGTGCCATTTGCCTAAAACCAAACACACAAACACATCTACACATCAATATGTCGACATATGCCAGCACATTGCAAAGAACATGTGAGCATTCTTCACATCAAACAATCAGCTAATGCACAAAAATAAAGTAGCAGAGATATTTTCCTTGGTTTAAAAAATCCGAGTTCCACTTAGCCACATTTTTGTTGTTGTTGTTGTTCTTTAGTTTACAGAGAAAGTTTGTATTCAGATCTGGTTGTGAGCAACAGGACAGGATAAAAAATAAGGGAGAAAAGTAGAATTGTGAGTTTCTTTCAAGGATGGGAACTACAGGCACTCTCATTCACTGAAGACAAAAGTCATAGCCACAGAATGGAGCCATCCCACAGAGGCAAGGCGGGTTACAGGCGATGGAAGGCAGGCATGCAGGGCAAGGCAGCGGGTTACAGACGATGGAAGGATACATCACAGAGACAAGGCAGGTTACAGACGATGGAAGAATAGATACATCACAGAGACAAGGCAGGTTACAGACGATGGAAGAATAGATACATCACAGAGACAAGGCAGGTTGCAGATGATGGAAGAATAGATGTATACATAGATATAGCTAGATGGATATAGATGATAGGTAGGTAGATAGATAAATAGATAATACATAGACAGAAAGATAGGAAGATAGATAGATGAATAGATGTATATGTAGATATAGCTAGCTAAATAAATAGGGATGGTAGATAGAAAGATAGATGATAGCTAATATGTAGACAGAAAGATAGGCAGATAGATGATAGAGATAGAGTGAGTGGTTAGATAGATAGATAGATAGATAGATAGATAGATAGATAGAAGAGAGGAGAGGAGAGGACAGATTCAAATAAGTGATGGAGGATAGATGGAGCATGTATAGATGTGTGTGTGGGTGGATGGATGGATCGATAGATGACTGGGTAATTAGATAGATACATAAATAGATCTGTGTTGTGGGTGGATGAATAGACAGATGGGATATGATAGATGAAAATAAATTATGGAGTGTACATCTATGTATACACATGTGTATGTATATATCAATAGAGAGATAGATGTGATAAATATGATAGATACGAATAAATGATGGATGGATAGATGGGGCATGTATGTATGTGTAGGTGGATGGATGGATAGATAGGTGGGTGGCTGAGTAGGTGAGTAGATAGATAGGTGGATGGATATATATGGGCGGATAGACAGATGGATAGATAGATAGATAGATAGATAGATAGATAGATAGATAGATAGATAGATAGATAGATAGATAGATAGATAGATAGATAAACAGACAGGGATAGAGATATAAGGGTGGATGGGTAGATGGATAGAGAGATGTCTAAATAGATAGATGAATGGATGGCTAGATAAATAGATAGATACAGATGATAGATGGATAGACAGATAGATACATGATAGATGAATGGGTGGATGAATAGATTATAGACGATAAATAGATAGATGATGAGTAGATAGATATATAGATGATAGATAAATGATAGATGATGGATTGCTCAATAGACAGACAAAGAGGTAGATAGACAGGTAGATGGATGGACAGATAGATGCATAGAGATATATGGGTTGATAGATGGATGGAGAAACAGAGAGAGATGACCAATGGTAGTTATAGATAAATCATGGAGGATGGACCCAGCATGGATGGATGAATAGCTGGCTGGCTGGAAATCCTAGGAGCTCTCATTAAAACTGATTGAAGTAAGGGACTTATTCAGTAAAATGTACCACACCTTGAATGATCACCAAAGGGTGCGTGTGAGTCCTGCTAGCATGTGGATGCCCAGCAAACCCCCAGAGGCTGTGATAATGTGTATCTACTAGGAATATTAACAGTTTCCTGTATGTGGTGAGGGCCCAATCAAGAATGCCTGTGCTTCCATCAACCTCTGAGTGTCTATGGGGGTAGGTAGAGGAGAGGCAATGCTACTGGCTTAGGCTTCCTGTCCTGCAACCCCACAGAGATTGCCTTCTCTTATCAACAGCAGATGTGTTACAAAAATTGAAGGGATTTAAAATAGCACGTGATTCTCACGCCAGCTGAAACCCAGGCTTCCCAAACAGGAATGGTAGCTGGAGTTACAACTACTGGGTGGCTGAAGACTTCTATCATCCCTAGCAGTGAGAAGAAAACCTGTGTGGTCCAGTCTTAGTGAAATGAAGAGGCAGGTGACAGGATACACGGTGAGAGACTATGCGGGCAGGCAGAGCCAGAAAAATTTTATGTTCTTGTAATATGTTCATTTTAAAACATCTCCTATCACTGAGCTGTGTGAAGAATCAGACTGGGTGTGGTGGCTCACACCTATAATCCCAGCACTTTGGGAGGCCAAGGCAGGCAGATCACTGGAGGCCAGGAGTTCAAGACCAGCCTGGCCAGCATGATGAAACCTCATCTCTACAAAAAATACAAAAATTAGCCAGTCGTGGTGGCACGCGCCTGTAGTCCCAGCTACTCGGGAGGCTGAGGCATGAGAATCCCTTGAACCCAGGAGGTGGAGCTTGCAGTGAGCTGAGATCGTGCCACTGTGCTCCAGCCTGAGCGACACAGCAAGAGTCTGTCTTAAAAATAATAATAATAATAAAAGAACTCCTGGCACAAGCAATCCTCCCACCTCAGCCTCCAGAGTAGCTGGGACCATAGGCACATGCCGCCATGCCCAGCTAATTTTATATTTTTAGAGACAGGGTCTTTCTATGTTGCCCAGGCTGGTCTGAAACTCCTGGCTTTCAGTGATCCTCCCACCTTGGCCTCCCAAAGTGCTGGGATTATAAGAATGGGCCACTGAGCCTTTACATAAGACATTGTAAAATAAAGTGTTTCCAAGAAAGTCATAAATCAAGGGTAGAACAAAGGACATTATTACCTTATGATCAATGACTAACACCAATCCTTGTGTCTTACCTATAAGCCCCGTGCTGTATCCTTGCTTCTTTAGCAAGGCTGCAAATGTTGTCTCATTAAGAGGGAGGCCTGCGGGGACTGCAAGATTATGGACGACACGTCTATTACCACTAGAAACCATACCTAGAAGTAGCGTGGAAAAAAGTACAATGAGTAGGTGTTGCTATGGAGGGAATATTTTTGTCACTCCAAAATTTGCACATTGAAACCCTCACCTGCAAGGTAATGTTTAGGAGGTAGGGCTTTTAGGAGGGGATGAAGTCAGGAGGATGGAGCCTCAAGAATGAATCAGTATCCTTACAAAAGGGACCCCAGAGAGCTCCCTCATCCCTTCCACCATGTGAGGACACAGCAAGAGGGCACTGTCTATGAACCAGGAAGCAGGTCCCCAGCAGACACTGAAGCTGGCATGCCTTGATCTTGGCCAGCCTCCAGAATTCCTGACCTCAACTGATCTGCCCTCCTCAGCTTCCCAAGGTGCTGAGATTACAGGTGTGAGCCACTGTGCCCCAGCCCACTTCCCTCACCTTTAAAAATAGAACCATATGATTGGATGTGGTGACTCACACCTGTAATCCCAGCACTATGGAAAGCCGAGGCAGGAGGATTACCTGAGGTCAGGAGTTTGAGACCAGCCTGACCAATATGGTGAAACCCTGTCTGTACTAAAAATACAAGATTAGCTGGGCATGGCGGTACATGCCTGTAATCCCAGCTACTTGGGAGGCTGAGGCAGGAGAATCTCTTGAACCCAGGGCCAGAGGTTGCAGTGAGCCAAGATTGTGCCACTGCTCTCCAGACTGGGCAACAAGAGTGAAACTCCCTCTCAAAAAAAAAAAAAAAAATAGAACCCTGCAACCCAACAATTTCACTCTTGGGGAATATCAAAAGAATTGAGGTTCCTGAGGAACTCAAAAGGATTGAAAACTGGTATTCAAAGAAAAACTTGCACATGTATGTTCATAGCTATATTCCTCACAATCACTAAAGGGTAGAAACATCTTGTTGTCCATCAATTGATGAATGGATGGAGAAACTGTAGTGAACCCATGCGAGGGAATAGTATCCAAAATAAAAATAAAGCTCTGGCCCAGGCTACCATAAGACATTATGCTCAGTGACAGAAGCCAGTCACAGACTGTCACATACTGTATGATTCCTTTTATGTGAAATGTCCAGGACAGACATGTTCGTAGAGATGGAAAGTGGATTTTTGGTAACCAGGGGCTGGGAGAAGGGAGAATGGGGAGTGATTGCTTCATGGTGACAAGATCTCCTTTGTGGGTGATGGAAATGTTCTAGAATTTGATAGAGGTGATGGTTGTACAGTATTGGAAAAGAGCTACAAGCTACTGAATTGCACACTTTAAAACAGCTAATTTTGGCCAGGCGCGGTGGCTCGTGCCTAAAATCCCAGCACTTTGGGAGACTGAGGTGGGCGGATCACTTGAGTGCAGGAATTCGAGACCAGCCTGGTTAACATGGTGAGACGCGTCTCTATCAAAAATACAAAAATTAGCCGGGCATGCTGGTGGGTGTCTGCAAGCTCAGCTACTCAGGAGGCTGAGGAGGGAGAATCGCTTGAGCCCGGGAGTTTGAGGCTGCAATGAACTGAGATTGTGACACTGCACTTCAGCCTGGGCAACAAAGGGAGACCCTATCTCAAAAGTAAAAAACAAAACAAACAAAAAAAGTCACCAGGTTGGGTGCAGTTGCTCATGTCTGTAATCCCAGGACTTTTGAAGGCCAAAGAGGGAGGATGGCTTGAGTTCAGGAGTTCAAGACCAGCCTGGGGAACACAGCAAGACCCTAAGTTATTTAAAGATTAGCCAGGCATAGTGGTGCACACTTGTGGTCCCAGTTACTTAGGAAGCTGAGGTGGGAGGATCACCTGAGCCTGGAAGGTTGAGGTTGCAGTGAGCCATGATTATACCACTGCACTCCATCCTGGGCAACAGAGCAAGACCCTGTCTCAAAATAATAGTAATAAATTAAAAAGTAATGAGAACATGACAATTAGAGCTTAGGATAATTTCCTTCTTCTCGTTTCATTTTTGTTTTATCTAAAATTGATATATGGCCAGGCGTGGTGGCTCACACCTGTAATCCCAGCACTCTGGGAGGCCGAGGTGGGTGGATCACCTAAGGTCAGGAGTTCGAGACCAGCCTGGCCAATATGGCAAAACCCCATCTCTACTAAAAATACAAAAATTAGACGGGCCTCGTGCCACGTGCCTGTAATCTCAGCTACTCAGAAGGCTGAGGCAGGAGAATCGCTTGAACTCAGGAGGCAGAGATTGCAGTGAGCCGAGATTGCACCACCACACTCCAGCCTGGGTAACAGAACGAGACTCCACTTCAATAATAATAATAATAATAAATAAAATAAAGTTGATATAAATTGAGCAAAGGGATAATACTACTGTCTCCATGGGTAAAATGTTGTGATGAAAGTTGTCCAAAAATCAGATAGCTATTTCTTGGTTTATGACTTTGTGGGTTTTTGGTTGTTGCTGTTTGTTTGTTTTGAGACGGAGTCTCGCTCTGTCACTCAGGCTGGAATGTGGTGGCACAATCTCGGGTCACTGCAACCTCTGCCTCCCGGGTTCAAGCGATTCTCCTGCCTCAGCCTCCTGAGTAGCTGGGACTACAGGTGCATGCCACCACACCTGGCTAATTTTTGTATTTTTAGTAGAGACGAGGTTTCACCATGTTGGCCAGGCTGGGCTCAAACTCCTGACCTCAAGTGATCCACCCTCCCAAAGTGCTGGGATTACGGGCGTGAGCCACCGTGCCCAGCCATGACTTTGTGGTTTGAAAGAAAAAAAGATATTTTTTGGTGACAGACTGAATGTGTAAACACATGTGGTGTTAATTATTTCATTCCAAGAGAGTTTATCTTTGTTGACCCGGGAAACTCAAACATACACCTTATGACTTGGAATTCAGGTAAAAAGTTGTCATTGCATCAAAAGACAACTCAGTCACACAGGGTGATCTTGCATCTCTTAGAAGTGCAGTGATTTTGAGGTGGACAGTGGTAGCTGTGTATGCCAGTGCATCTATGCACATGTGTGCTTTTTCTTTTCTTTCCTTTGTATCTTTTTTTTTTTTTTCTTTCTAAGACATGCTCTATCAACAAGGCTACAATGCTGTGATCACAGTCACTGCAGCCTCAAACTTCTGGGCTCAAGCGATCCTCCCACTTCAGCCTCTCAAGTAGCTGGGACCACAGGCGCATACCACCATGCTCAACTTATTAAAATATTTTTTTGTGGAGATGGGGTCTTGCTCTGTTTCCCAGGCTAGTTTGAAACTCCTGGGCTCAAGCAATCCTCCCACCTTGGCCTCCCGAGTTCTGGGATTACAGGCATGAGCCATCGTGCCCAGCCCTTTTTTACTTGTTAACGTAGTCAAGCCATATTTTTATTTCCTCTCATCCTAACATGAGGGCAGAGTCCAGCAGAGCCCGCCAGTTTGCACACCTGATCGGATGGGGTATCTTCCCGTCAAGAACGCAGACCGGCTTGGGCTGCAGAGGGAGGCGGCTGAGATGTGTTGAGTCAGTTGCACGCCTTCCCTGGCAAGGCGGTCGATGTGAGGCGTCCTGAAGCAGGAGAGGCAAGGTGTATTGGAGAGAAGGAAAAGGTGGGGGGCAGGGGAAACAGAGAAGAAGAGTGAGAGAAAGACAGAGAAAGACAAACAGAAAGGCACAGGTGGAAAGAGAGAGGAGAAAAAGACAGGGAGAGAGGGAGAGACCCAGAAAGCGAGGCAGAGAGAGACAGACAGAAAGAAAGGATAAGAGAGAGAGAGAGATAAGAAAGAGAGCAACAGAGAAGGACAGAAAGAGACAGATGAAAGAGACAGAAGAAAAGAGAGAGAGAGAAAGAGACAAAGGGTAAGACACACAGAGAGAAACAGAAAGAGATGGAAAGAGAGAGACAGACAGAGGGAGAGAGAAAGAGAGAGACAGAAAGAGGGAGACAGAGAAAGACAGAGAGGGACAAACAGAGAGAAGATGAGAGACAGAAAGAGAGAGAAATAGAGAGAGATGGAAAGAGACATACAGAGTTTAAGAGAGAGACAGAGAGAGAGAGACAGAAAGAAATGGAAAGAGATAAACGGAGGGAGACAGAGAGAAACAGAAAGAGAGGTGGAAAAAGAGAGACAGACAGACGGAGGGAGATAGAAAGACAGAGAGAGACGAACATAAAGAGAGATATGAAAAGAGAGAAAGAGACAGAGAGAGATACAGAAAGAGAAATGGAAAGAGAGAAGAAGATAGAGAGAAAGAGAGAGACAGAGAGTGATGGAAAGACAGAGAGAGAGAGAGAGAAGGAAAGACAGAAAGAGAGAAAGAAATGGATAGGATGAGATAGACAGAGAGAGATGGAGACAGAGACAGACAATCAGAGGGAGACATAGAAAGACAGACAAGCAGACAGAGAAAGGGGGGAGACAAAAAGAGAAATGGAAAGAGAGAAGAAGATAGAAAGAGAGAGACAGAGAGAGATGGAAAGAGACAGAGAGAGGGAGAGAGAAGGAAAGACAGAGAGAAAGAAATGGATAGAATGAGATAGACAGAGATGGAGACAGAGACAGACAATCAGAGGGAGACATAGAAAGAGATACAAGCAGACAGAGAAAGAGGGGAGACAGAGACAGACATAGAAAGAGATGGAGAGACAGAAAGAGATGGAAACAGAAGGACAGAGAGAGGGAGAGAGACAGAAGGAGATAGGAAGAAATGGATAGAATGAGATAGACAAGGAGAGAGGGAGACAGAGACAATCAGAGAGAGATAGAAAGAGAGACAAGCAGACAGAGAGGGGTGACACAGACAGGCATAGAAAGAGATGGAGAAACAGAAAGAGGAGAGAGAGAGAGACAGAGAGACAGACAGGGAGATCTGAAGATAAACAACATCTCTGTTTGTTATGATTTCCAGGTGCCCAGAGGTAACTGCACACGGAGTTCATTTTTCTTTTTTGCCCGTGTCAAGGTGAAGTATAACTGAGATTCCAGGCAGCTGTTGTTCTGCGGGGATCGTATACCTGGGTGCCGCTATATGGTGTCCATTCACTGTACTACAGCCTTACAAAATAAAATGCTTAAGGGATGGGGTCTGATTCATCGAGGCTAATTGCTTACAGACCTTACTTATGCCTGACTACTTACAGACCACCCACCCACCGGTTTGATAGATACATTTCCCTGCAGTCTACGTAGGTTGCAAAACTGTCATATGATTAAATAACCAAAAGAAGGAAATCCCATCATTTTTGACAACACAGATGAACTGGAAGGGTATTAGATTAAATGAATAAAGCCAAGCACAGAGAGACAAACATCGCATGATCTCACTTATGTGTGGAATCTAAAATAGCAAACTCAGAAGTAGACAGTAGAATGGTGGGTATCGGGCTGGGGTGAGGGTCGAGAACAGGTAGGTTAAAGGACACATGTGTTTCACAGAGCCAAACATGAATGAATCCTCTATTTGATTTATTCCTCACATAGAGGAATAAATTTAAGAGATCTGTTTGCAGATTGTGGTGACTATAGTTAATAAGAATGTATTCTATTCTTGAAATGCCATAATTTTAACCATTCTCACCACATATAAATCATAAGTATGTGTGGTTGTGTGTGTTAATTAGCTTGATTTAGCTATTCCACAATGGATCCATGGATCGAAACATCATGATGTACACCAGAAATACACACAACTGTAATTCGTCAATTACAAAATAATTTCACAAGAGACTTCTGGAGGCCGGAGAGACTTCTGAAAAAAGAGTTAATCTCCTCTTGGATGAAAATAAAATATAATGAGTTCTACATTTATTCGTGAGAGAAATTATGACAGGTAACTGGTGCAAGAAGAATTTCCAGCTTTACCAAGGTGCGTATCTAATTTTTTTTTCAGATATGGAAGTCACCTACCGACTTTTTTTTTTTTTTTTTTTTTTTTTTTGAGACGGAGTCTCACTCTGTTTCCCAGGCTGGAGTGCAGTGGCCGGATCTCAGCTCACTGCAAGCTCCACCTCCGCAGTTCATGCCATTCTCCTGCCTCAGCTTCCCAAGTAGCTGGGACTACAGGTGCCCGCCACCTTGCCCAGCTAGGTTTTTTTTTTTTTTTTTAGTAGAGACGGGGTTTCACCATGTTAGCCAGGATGGTCTCGATCTCCTGACCTCGTGATCCACCCATCTCGGCCTCCCAAAGTGCTGGGATTACAGGCTTGAGCCACCGCGCCCGGCCCACCTACCGACTTTTAAAACATTATTTATTTTGCAAAGAAAAAAATTGTAAACTGCATTCCTGGAGCACATGTGCCTGGTTTTAGATTTCGCATTATAATCTCACTTCTCAAATTGCTAGTATTTTCAGCAAAACACCGATACCCCACGCTAACATACTCTCTGTAAATATCTGCTATTTATGGACACCATGTTTCTGTGCTTTTGGGTGAGTCCTCCCTTCTTTTCTCATAAGTAATGGTTGATTTTTGGCGACTACTTTTTCATGACTCTTAGCTCTGTTGTCGAAAACTGTGATGACTACCTTCAGCATCTATTAGTCACACAATGCAATGATCTTAAAAGTGTATGATGTATGTCTTATAATGATGTACTCCTAAGCTCAGTATAAGAATGGCTAATACAGATGGCTTCTATAATCCACCACAAAGCTCTGAGTTTGTTTCATATCTGTTTTTCTTCTTTCAGAATGCCCATTGTTAAAAATACAAGCTCATCACCTTAAAGAATCTGTTGGCTCCCCAAATTAGGAAAACAGAATGAATTCTACTGAATATACATATTCACATTTATATATTTATGAATATATGTAATTGAATATATAAATATATATTCATAAATATGTATAAATTTATGAATTTATGAAGAAGGAAATCCCATAATTTTCAACAACACAGATGAATTCATAAATATGTATAAGTTTATGAATATATTTATATATTATGAATATGAATATATATTTATAATATATTTTATATATTAATATATATTTACAATATATACTATATATTATTAATATATTTACAATATATACTATATATTAATATATATATTTATAATATATACTATATATTATTTATATATAATAATATATACTTTTATATATTATGAATATGTATGAATATATATTTGTTTTATATAAATATTTACATAAATTTATAAATATATAAATATTTATTATTTTATATGAATATTTTACATATATTTATTTAAATATACTTCTATAAAATATATAAATATATGTTTATATTTACTTAAATAAATTTATATATAAATGTGTATAAATTTATTTAAATATATTTGTATGAAAATGAATATATATTCATAAACATACAAATATGTATATATTCATGTATATATGAATAACATATTCATATATATTTGTAATATATTATATACTCATATATTATAAATATATTCATAAGTGTTTATATATTGAATATACATTCATATATTCATAAAAGATTGATATATAATATAATAAATGTATGATATATACTTTATGTTATAGAATATATTCATATATGAAATATATCACATATATTTATAATTATATTTATGTGTTTATGTCTGCAATGTACATGTATATACGATCATCATGCTTCATAATAGACTGCATGATAGAGGGTAGTTGTGTGTTAGGTACTATTCTAAGTTCTTCACACATATAAACTCAGGGGTATAAAGTCTTCTCTGCATTAGACAAATAAGAAAACTAAGACACAGAGAGGTTCAGCGACTTCTCCAAGACTTCAGAGCTAGTAAATGCAGAGCCAGGACTCGGGTCCGGACAGCCATGCTTTTACTATGACTATCCTGGTTAATGCTAGAGACACTGGATGAGCTGATTACCCTGATCTGATCACTACACATTGTATGTATCCCAACCTCACTGTGTACCCCGTGAAGATGGACAATTATTATTTCTTAAGTTTAAAAACTGAATGAGATTCAAATTAAAAGTATTAAAAATGTAATTGTGAAACTATTAAATAATCTAAATAATTTAAAACTATCAAAAAGTTTAAAGTAACTAAAAAAAACCCAACAAATCCATTTGGTTTTGCATATAGATGCAGTCGTATAATTTATCAGCCTGCGGAACCTGAATGACTGATGAATGTATGACTCGCCATGAAACCGCCTTACCTGATGGTGTCATTGCCATAGCAGCCCAGATCTCCAATACCCAGGTCATCAACCATGATCAGGACAATATTAGGCTTGTCGTCATGCACCCTGTGTGCCTGGCACGTGTTCAAGAGTGTGCACACCAAAGACATGAAGACCAAGGGGCTCCTGGAAAGCAAGCGGGGATTTTATTGGTATCAGGCTTCTCTGGGTGGATTCAGGATCCACCTCCCAACACAACACAACAGGGGTCTTTGGAGATCACGTGGATCTCCCAGACGTCTACCTAAGCTCAAGAGTGTCTCTCTCCAAGCACCAAGCACTGCTGCTGAATGGTAGCAGAAGTGCCCAAAGGAATGCTCTCTTGGCTTCTCACTTTGCATAAACTAAGGCTAAAACAACAGATGTTAACGTGGATGCAGTGAAAAGGGAACCCTTTTACACTGCTAATGGGGATGCACAACCGCTGTGGAAAACAGTATGGAGATTCCTTAAAGAACTAAAAGTAGATCTACCATTTGATCCAGCAATCCCACTCCTGGGTATCTACCCAGAGGAAAAGAAGGCATCATATATAAAAGACACTCGAAGCCGGGTGTGGTGGCTCACACCTGTAATCTCAGCACTTTGGGAGGCCGAGGCGGGTGGATCACCTGAGGTCAGGAGTTTGAGACCAGCCTGGCCAACATGGTGAAACTCTGTCTCTACTGAAAATACTAAAATTAGCCGGGGGAGGTTTCAGTGAGCCAAGGTTGCACCACTGCACTCCAGCCTGGGTGACAGACCGAGGCTCCATCTCAGAAAAAAGAAAAAACAAAAACACAAAAACCCTACAAAAAACAACAACAACAACAAAAATAAAGACACTTGCACATGCATGTTTATAGCAGCACAATTTGCAGTTGCAAAAATGTGGAACCAACCCAAATACCCATCAATCAATGAGTGGATAAAGAAAATGTGGTGTTTAGAGATACATATCTATAGATTTTATGCAAAGTGAGAAGCCAAGAGAGTATTCCTTTGGGCACTTCTGCTGCCATTCAGCAGCAGTGCTTGGTGCTTGGAGAGAGACACTCTTGATCTATAGATATCTACATATACCACATTTTCTTTATATAGATCTATAGATATCTATCCATATCACATTTTCATATACATACACATACACACACACCATGGAATACTACTCAGCCATAAAAAGGAATAAAATAATGTCATTTGCAGCAACCTGGATGGAGTTGGAGACAATTATTCTAAGTAAAGTAACTCAGGAATGGAAAACTAAATGTTGTATGTTCTCACTCGTAAGTGGCAACTAAGCTATGAGGATACAAAGACATAAGAATGACGCAATGGACTTTGGGGACTCAGGGAAAGGGTGGGAGGGGAGTGAGGGATAGAAGACCACACATTGGGTACAGTGTACACTGCTCGGGGGATGGGTGCATCAAAATCTCACAAATCACCACTAAAGAACTTATCCAGGTAATCCAACATCACCTGCTCCCCAAAAACTATTGAAATTTTTTTAAAGGCTAAAGTAGATGCCCTTCCAGGAGGGAAGTCTGAAAACATGTACTCAGAGGCAAATCATTGCAGAAGATGGAGACAATAAGACTCCTGAGGTTAACTCCCTCTTCCAGGGTCTTAACCTCATTTAAGGGACTTAAATGAGTCTCTAAGGTTAAGGGATTTAACCTTAACTTAATTCTAAAATTAGAGTTTTTATTCCAATTTAAGGGCATGTGGGTGTATGTGTTCCTTACAGTACTATTCACAATGGCCAAACACCTCAATGTCCATCACTGGATGAATGGATAAAGAAAATGCGGTGCATATACACCATGGAATACTATTCAGCCTTAAAAAAAGAATGAAATTCTGTCATATATGACAACGTAGATGAACCTGGAGGTCATTATGCTAAGGAAAATAAGCTTGGCACAGAAACACCAATACCACATGATCTCACTTGTCTGTGGAATCTCAAAAAGTTGATCTCATAGAAGGAAAGGCTAGAATGATGCCCGCTAGGAGCTGGGGGACCAGTGGGGGGCTTGGGGAGATGTTGGTCAAAGGATAAAAAATTTCAATTTGACAGGAGAAATAAGTTCAAAGAATCTATTATACTTGTGTTGACTATAGTTAATAAGAATGTATTTTAGAGTTGAAAATTACTGATAAAATCTACTCAAAGTGTTCTCATCACAAATAGGTAAGTCGATGAGGTACCTTGTATTAGCATAATTGAGCCATTCCAAAATACAGGCGTATTTCAAAGTATCAAGTTGTACACCGTAAATCTACACAATGTTTATAGGTCAGTTTTTTTTGACTCAAGGGACAATAAAAAAAGAAAAAGAAATTCAAAAAGAAAAAAAAAGAAAAATGAATTTAAATAAAGAAACAAAAAATAAAAACAAAATATTCATAAATACATGCAATTTATCATTACTCCAAATTTTTAAAAAGTCAGGCTGCAGTGGCTCACACCTGTAATCCCAGCTTTTTGGGAGGCTGAGGCAAGAGAATCAGTTAGTCACCAGCTTGGGCAACATAGTGAGACCCCATCCCTACAAAATATATAAAAATGAGCTGGGTGTGGTGGTGCATGCCTATAGTCCCAGCTATTCTGGAGGCTGAGGTGGGAGGATAGCTTGAGCTCAGGAGTTCAAGGCTGCAGTGAAGTGAGATCGTGCCACTGTACTCTAGCCTGGGCTACAGAACGAGACCCTCAAAAGAAAAAAAAGTGTGGGGATAGCAGCTTTTGTTGGAGAAAAGAAAACAAGCAAAAAAATATATAAGTAAATAAAATAAGGAATTACCAAGTAAAGGAAAAGTGGAAGTTGGGGGAAGAACTGAAATGAAGAAAAGAAAGAAATGTGGAATCTGAGGACCACTTGAGTCCACTTCATGGTTTTGCTCAGTCCCAGCTGAGGTCATATTTTCTTAAGGAAACACATGACGCTCTTCTCAGCATATCCCTACTCAGTTATCAGGTAATGAATATTGGACATGTGGATTATTGATTCAATCCCTATCTCATCTCTATATAATGTTTCAAAACCCACTTCAAATATCTCCTCTGAGAGGAAAAATACAAACAGGAGTTCATCCCTATTGGCTCTCAGAGTCCTTTGTAAATACTCTGAAACAATGATAGCCACAGAAGTTTACAATTTTTTTTGCTTTATGCGAACATCTCCTTGAAGATGGAGAATGTCTTGCAGGCAAAAGCTACATGCTCAGGACTGTGGGCCAAATTCCCGAAGTTACAGAAATGCTTTTCATCTGTGCAAAGTTAGTTGAATTGTTTTATCACCCCCTGTTTTTACAGTGCTTTAAAATCATATATACGGTTGGGCACAATGGTGACTCACACCTGTAATCCCAGCACTTTGGGAAGCTGAGGTGGGAGGATTCCTTGAGCCCAGGAGTTCAAGACCAACTTGGGCAACATAATGATAACCTGTCTCTACAAAAAATAAAAATAAAAAATTAGCTGGGCATGGCGATAAGCACCTGAGGTCCCAGCTACTCTGGAGACTGAGTCTGGAGGATCACTTGAGCCCGGGAGTTGAAGGTTGCAGTGAGCTATGACTGCACCACTGTAGTCTACCCTGGGTGACAGCAAAACCCTGTGAAACCCCGTCTCTAAAATAAATAAAAATAAACATAAACTCATATGTATCTGTTGGAAATTTACAGTTTGTATTTATATCAATTGCCTAACTCTCTCCTACCTTTTTTTAAAAGTCACACACTTACTAAGTTGAGAGAATGAACTTAGACATCTTATGGCCAGTCATATAAAGACAGTATGTCGACTCATAGTAGGTTACAAGAAAAGAAAAAGAGAAAAGAAGAAAAAGACAGATGATATTAAATGCCTCCATCCGTAAGGCTGAATTCACAAATACACAGAATTATACATTACATTCAATGTGCTCACAATGTATTATGCAGCTTTACCTACCTGGGCCTCATTGTGCAGCTTGGAGAACCTTCTTGCTGTCTTTGGCAGAAGACACAGACAGGATTAAAAAGACTAAAAAAAAAAAAAAAACAAGTATCATTCATGTGTCAGTTAAATTAGTTCCCAGCATGAAATTCTCACTAGAGACTTGGGAGCCGTATCTGTAATTCCAACATTTTAAAATTGATTTCTCGGCTCACTACAACCTCTGCCTCCCTGGTTCAAGCCATTCTCCTGCCTCAGCCTCCTGAGTAACTGGGATTACAGGTGTGCACCACCACGCCCAGCTAATTTTTGTATTTTTAGTAGAGATGGGGTTTCACCGTGTTGGCCAGGCTGGTCTCGAACTCCTGACCTCAAGTGCTCTGCTCATCTTTTGGCCCATTTTTAAAAGAACTCCTGCTGCCCCAAGTCCCAGGGCTCTTGGCTGAATTGTCTCGGTGGAAAAACCTACCCTGAAACATGCTGGCACAAGAGAATTGTCTCAGTGTCCTGCCAAGCCTACAAGTTTAGACTCAGAAAGCCTCTGTGTCCTGAATAAGGAAAGGGGCAATTAATCAAAATGAGCTGCCTCTTTTTTCACTGCATTAATGCAAATGCAGAAACCACTGAATGACTAATGGTTGTATTTAATTGGCAGTGGCGGGGGCAGGGGGGTGGGTGTTTAGGACTAAGGGATATGACAACCAAATGCATTACAGTGAAAGAAAAGCCCGTCTGTAGTCTGCAAGTTACTACCCATATTTGTACCTTAAAATAACACTAAGGACAAAATACAAACTCATTCCTCCTTAAATTCATTTTGCTCCAAAGCATGGATACTCTGGTCACATACTACACACACTACATACACACACACACACGCACACTCACACACACGTTCTTGGTTAAGAAAGAAAAAGGAGGAGATGGAGGGAGGGAAGAAAGAAGAAAGGGTATGAGAGTAACAGAAAGGAGAGAAACTTACCCACACTAAAATTGGCTTGGAATCAATTTCTCAATGCCTAAGCTGATCCATTGAGTTTCAGAATACAATAGGTCAAAGGATCTTTCGACTCTGCCTTTTCAACGAGAGGTTAAAAAAAAAAAAAAAGGCTGAGAAATGTGTCCAAACAAACCTCCCCCACTCACCTATCAGCCGTATTGTCTCTCTAATGTCTGGGA
This sequence comes from Papio anubis, assembly GCF_008728515.1. NCBI lineage: Eukaryota > Metazoa > Chordata > Mammalia > Primates > Cercopithecidae > Papio > Papio anubis. The sequence goes on from NW_022161359.1 coordinate 54,013, forward strand.
ACAGAACAAACAGGCTGCTCTGCAAAGGCTTTGCCTCTTCTGGCAGCTGCCTCGAATCATTGCCAAAGCGTTAGCCGCTCCATCTCACCGCCCTCTGCCACGGGAGGGCTGGTCCATGCTAGGCTCACCCAGATGGTTCATCTTAATTATGTGCAAATGAGGCAATCTGCACCCCACATTTGCAACTCCTACTACACATCCAGGAAAAGAAAAACAACAGCACACAGACAACAAAACATCACATTCAGCGAAACACCTACAGCCTTTCTTGCTAACGCTGAATGTTCTTATATGTGACGACCACCAAAGCCATTCATCGCACCAGAATTAAGACTGGTTGTTTTGAGCCAGAGCAATCCTGTTTGATGTCCTTTGCATTGCCGTGACCTCATGGTTTATAGCAGTGCCTCAGGGACATCTGTGCTCCCAATTAAAAGTGGTGGGTGGGCGGGTGGGAGGGAAATGGAAGGTCTTCCCTCTCTTTTTTTTTTTTTTTTTTTGAGACGGAGTCTCGCTCTGCCGCCCAGGCTGGAGTGCAGTGGCCGGATCTCAGCTCACTGCAAGCTCCGCCTCCCGGGTTTACGCCATTCTCCTGTCTCAGCCTCCCGAGTAGCTGGGACTACAGGCGCCCGCCACCTCGCCCGGCTAGTTTTCTGTATTTTTTAGTAGAGACGGGGTTTCACCGTGTCGGCCAGGATGGTCTCGATCTCCTGACCTCGTGATCCGCCCGTCTCGGCCTCCCAAAGTGCTGGGATTACAGGCTTGAGCCACCGCGCCCGGCCTTCCCTCTCTTTATATCTTAATAATATTCAACAAGGTGAAGTGTGGGAAATAATTTGGAAGATGGTAGGTGTACTGTTCATCCACACCCTGCCCCAAATGGATGGCTATTATATTAAACAACACAGATGCAAAGCCAGATAGTAACTCTCCCAGCATTTTAAATAAAGATTTGAAAATATCAGAGGGCATACATAACCCTCTCCCAACAAAACACCATTTTGCGAGATGGAACACTCCATTAAACATGCTATTGTATGATTCCATAAACTCTAGAAACCAGGTGGGTTTTTTTGTTTTTTGTGTTTGTTTGTTTGTTTTGAGACTGGGTCTTTCTCTGTTACCCAGGCTGGAGTAAAATGATGGTGATCACAGCTCACTGCCGCCTCAACTTCCCAGGCTCAAGTGATCCTCCCGCCTCAGCCTCCCGAATAGCTGGGACTACAGGCACCCACCAGTCCATGGATAATTTTTATATTTTTACATAGTCTCACTATGTTGCCCAGGCTGGTCTCAAACTCCTGGGCTCAAGCAATCCTCCCATCTTGGCCTCCCAAAGTGCTGGGATTACAGGCGTGAGCCACTGCGTCCAGCCTGGAAACCAGATCTTGCGTCAGACCACAGATGCCGATTTCTTCAGGTAAATGTACCTGGAGAGGAATTTTGAACTGGAATGGTCTAAAAACACCAAAAGTACACATGTTAAGAAGATGTGAATTTATTCCCTAGAATGAAAATTTACATATAAAGGGCTGTGCTTTTTTTTTTTTTTTTTTTTTTTGAGATAGTCTCACTCTCTTGCCCAGGCTGGAGTGCAGCAGCACAATCTCAGCTCACTAAAATCTCTGCCTCCTGGTCTTAAACGATTATCCTGCCTCAGCCTCTTGAGGAGCTGGAATTACAGGTGCCTGCCACCATGTCTGGCTATTTTTTTTCCTCCTGATTTTATTTTATTTTATTAATTTATTTTTATTATACTTTAAGTTCTAGGGTACATGTGCACAGCATGCAGGCTCGTCACATAGGTATACATGTGCCATGCTGGCCTGCTGTATCCATCAACCCGTCATTTACATTAGGTATATCTCCCAGTGCTATCCCTTCCCCGCCCCCACCCAATGACAGGCCCAGTGTGTGATGTTCCCCAGCCTGTGTCCAAGTGTTCTCATTATTCAATCCCCACCTATGAGTGAGAACATGTGGCGTTTGGTTTTCTGTCCTTGTGATAGTTTGCTCAGAATGATGGTTTCCAACTTCATCCATGTCCCTGCAAAGGACGTGAACTCATCCTTTTTTATGGCTGCATAGTATTCCATGGTGTATATGTGCCACATTTTCTTAATCCAGTCTATCATTGATGGACTTTTGGGTTGGTTCCAAGTCTTTGCTATTGTGAATAGTGCCGCAATAAACATATGTGTGCATGTGTCTTTATAGTAGCATGATTTATAATGCTTTGGATATGGGTATATACCCAGTAATGGGATCGCTGGGTCAAATAGTATTGCTAGCTCTAGATCCTTGAGGAATCACCACACTGTCTTCCACAATGGTTGAACTAGTTTACAGTCCCACCAACAGTGTAAAAACATTCCTATTTCTCCACATCCTCTAGGACATGTTGTTTCCTGACTTTTTAGTGATTGCCATTCTAACTGGCATGAGATGCTATCTCACTGTGGTTTTGATTTACATTTCTCTGATGACCAGTGATGATGAGCATTTTTGCATATGTCTGTTGGCTGCATAAATGTCTTCTTTTGAGAAGTGTCTGTTCATATCCTTTGCCCACTTTTCAATGGGGCTGTTTGTTTTTTTCTTGTAAATTTGTTTGAGTTCTTTGTAGATTCTGGATATTAGCCCTTTGTCAGATGGTTAGATTGCAAAGATTTCCTCCCATTCTGTAGGTTGCCTGTTCACTCTGATGGTAGTTTATTTTGCTGTGCAGGAGCTCTTTCGTTTAATGAGATCCCATTTGTCTATTTTGGCTTTTGTTACCATTGCTTTTGGTGTTTTAGTCATGAAGTCCTTGCCCATGTCTATGTCCTGAATGGTATTGCCTAGGTTTTCTTCTAGGGTTTTTATGGTTTTAGGTCTAACATTTAAGTCTTTAATCCATCTTGAATTAATTTTTGTATAAGGTGTAAGGAAGGGATCCAGTTTCAGCTTTTTTACACATGACTAGCCAGTTTTTCCAGCACCATTTATTAAATAGGGAATCCTTTCCCCATTTCTTGTTTTTGTCAGGTTTGTCAAAGATCAGATGGTTGTAGATGTGTGGTGTTATTTCTGGGGCCTCTGTTCTGTTCCATTGGTCTATATCTCTGTTTGGGTACGAGTACCATGCTGTTTTGGTTACCATAGCCTTGTAGTATAGTTTGAAGTCAGGTAGCATGATGCCTCCAGCTTTGTTCTTTTGGCTTAGGATTGTCTTTGCAATTTGGGCTCTTTTTTGGTTCCATATGAACTTTAAAGTACTTTTTTCCAATTCTGTGAAGAAAGTCATTGGTAGCTGGATAGTGATGACATAGAATCTATAAATTACCTTGAGCAGTATGGCCATTTTCACAATATTGATTCTTCCTATCCAGTGAGCATGGAATGTTCTTCCATTTGTTTGTGCCCTCTTTTATTTCATTGAGCAGTAGTTTGTAGTTCTCCTTGGAGAGGTCCTTCACATCCCTTGCAAGTTGGATTCCTAGGTATTTTATTCTCTTTGCAGCAGTTGTGAATGGGAGTTCATTCATGATTTGGCTCTCTGTTTGTCTGTTATTGGTGTATAAGAATGGTTGTGATTTTTGCACATTGATTTTGTATCCTGAGACTTTTCTGAAGTTGCTTATCAGCTTAAGGAGATTTGGGGCTGAGACGATGGGTTTTCTAAATATACAATCATGTCATCTGCAAACAGGGACAATTTGACTTCCTCTTTTCCTAATTGAATACCCTGTATTTCTTTCTCTTGCCTGATTGCCCTGGCCAGAACTTCCAACATTATGTTGAATAGGAGTGGTGAGAGAGGGCATCCCTGTCTTGTGCCAGTTTTCAAAGGGAATGCTTCCAGTTTTTGCCCATTCAGTATGATATTGGCTGTGGGTTTGTCATAAATCGCTCTTATTATTTTGAGATACATCCCATCAATACCTAGCTTATTGAGAGTTTTTAGCATGAAGGGCTGTTGAATTTTGTTGAAGGCCTTTTCTGCATCTATTGAGATAATCATTTGGTTTTTGTCTTTGGTTCTGTTTATATGATGGATTATGTTTATTGATTTGCATATGTTGAACCAGTCTTGCATCCCAGGTATGAAGCCCACTTGATCATGGTGGATAAGCTTTTTGATGTGCTACTGGATTCGGTTTGCCAGTATTTTATTGAGGATTTTTGCATCGATGTTCATCAGGGATATTGGCCTAAAATTCTCTTTTGTTGTTGTGTTTCTGCCAGGCTTTGGTATCAGGATGATGCTGGCCTCATAAAATGAGTTAGGGAGGATTCCCTCTTTTTCTATTGATTGGAATAGTTTCAGAAGGAATGGTACCCCTCCTCTTTGTACCTCTGGTAGAATTTGGCTGTGAATCCGTCTGGTCCTGGACTTTTTTTGTTTGTTAGGCTATTAATTATTGCCTCAATTTCAGAGCCTGTTATCAGTCTATTCAGAGATTCAATTTCTTCCTGGTTTCGTCTTGGGAGGGTGTATGTGTCCAGGAATCTATCCATTTCTTCTAGATTTTCTAGTTTATTTGCTTAGAGGTGTTTATAGTATTCTCTGATGGTAGTTTGTATTTCTGTGGGATTGGTGGTGATATTCCCTTTATCATTTTTTATTACATCTATTTGATTCTTCTCTCTTTTCTTCTTTATTAATGTTGCTAGCAGTCTATCAATTTTGTTGATCTTTTCAAAAAAACAGCTCCTGGATTCATTGATTTTTTTGAACGGTTTTTTGTGTCTCTATCTCCTTCAGTTCTATCTGATCTTAGTTATTTCTTGCCTTCTGCTAGCTTTTGAATTTGCTTGCTCATGCTTCTCTAGTTCTTTTCATTGTGATGTTAGGGTGTCAATTTTAGATCTTTCCTGCTTTCTCTTGTGGGCATTTAGTGCTATAAATTTCCCTCTACACACTGCTTTAAATGTGTCCCAGAGATTCTGGTATGTTGTGTCTTTGTTCTCATTGGTTTCAAAGAACATCTTTATTTCTGCCTTCATTTCATTATTTGCCCAGTAGTCATTCAGGAGCAGGTTGTTCAGTTTCCATGTAGTTGTGCAGTTTTGAGTGAGCTTCTTAATCCTGAGTTGTAATTTGATTGCACTGTTTTCTGAGAGACAGTTTGTTGTGATTTCTGTTCTTTTACATTTGCTGAGGAGTGCTTTACTTCCAACTATGTGGTCAATTTTGGAATAAGTGCGATGTGGTGCTGAGAAGAATTTGGGGTGAAGAGTTCTGTAGATGTCTATTAGGTCTACTTGGTTCAGAGCTGAGTTCAAGTCCTGGATATCCTTGTTAACCTTCTGTCTCATTGATCTGTGTAATGTTGACAGTGGGGTGTTAAAGTCTCCCATTATTATTGTGTGGGAGTCTAAGTCTCTTTGTAGGTCTCTAAGGACTTGCTTTATGAATCTGGGTGCTCCTGTATTGGGTGCATATATATTTAGGATAGTTAGCTCCTCTTGTTGAATTGATCCCTTTACCATTATGTAATGGCCTTCTTTGTCTCTTTTGATCTTTGTTGGCTTAAAGTCTGTTTTATCAGAGACTAGGATTGCAACCCCTGCTCTTTTTTTGCTTTCCGTTTGCTTGGTAGATCTTCCTCCATCCCTTTATTTTGAGCCATTTTTGTCTCTGCACATTAGATGGGTCTCCTGAATACAGCACACTGTTGGGTCTTGACTCTTTATCAAATTTGCCAATCTGTGTCTTTTAATTGGGGCATTTAGCCCATTTACATTTAAGGTTAATGTTGTTATGTGTGAATTTGATCCTGTCATTATGATATTAGCTGGTTATTTTGCTTGTTAGTTGATGCAGTGTCTTCCTAGCATCGATGGTCTTTACAATTTGGCATGCTTTTGCAGTGGCTGATACCAGTTGTTCCTTTCCATGTTTAGTGCTTCCTTCAGGAGCTCTTGTAAGGCAGGCCTGGTGGTGACATCTCTCAGCATTTGCTTGTCTGTAAAGGATTTTATTTCTCCTTCATTTATGAAGTTTAGTTTGGCTGGATATGAAATTCTAGATTGAAAATTCTTTTCTTTAAGAATGTTGAATATTGGCCCCCACTCTCTTCTGACTTTAGAGTTTCTGCAGAGAGATCTGCTGTTAGTCTGATGGGCTTCCCTTTGTGGGTAACCCGACCTTTCTCTCTGGCTGCCCTTAACATTTTTTCCTTCATTTCAACCTTGGTGAATCTGACAATTAAGTGTCTTGGGGTTGCTATTCTTGAGGAGTATCTTTGTGGCAGTCTCTGTATTTCCTGAATTTGAATGTTGGCCTGCCTTGCTAGGTTGGGGATGTTCTCCTGGATAATATCCTGAAGTGTTTTCCAACTTGGTTTCATTTTCCCTGTCACTTTCAGGTATACCAGTCAAATGTAGATTTGGTCTTTTCACATAGCCCCATATTTCTTGGAGGCTTTGTTCGTTTCTTTTTACTCTTTTTTCTCTAAACTTCTCCTCTCACTTTATTTCATTATTTGATCTTCAATCACTGATGCCCTTTCTTCCACTTGATGGAATCGGCTATTGAAGCTTGTGCATGCATCACGTAGTTCTCATGCCATGGTTTTCAGCTCCATCTGGTCATTTAAGGTCTTCTCTACACTGTTTATTCTAGTTAGCCATTCGTCCAATCTTTTTTCAAGGTTTTTAGCTTCCTTGTGATGGGTTCGAACATCCTCCTTTAACTCAGAGAAGTTTGTTATTACCAACCTTCTGAAGCCTACTTCTGTCAACTCATCAAAGTCATTCTCCATCCAGCTTTGTTCCATTGCTGGTGAGGAGCTGCGATCCTTTGGAGGTGAAGAGGCACTCTGGTTTTTAGAATTTTCAGCTTTTCTGCTCTGGTTTCTCCCCATCTTTGTGATTTAATCTACCTTTGGTCTTTGATGTTGGTGACCTACAGATGGAGTTTTGGTGTGGATGTTCTTTTTGTTGATGTTGATGCTATTCCTTTCTGTTTGTTAGTTTTCCTTCTGACAGTCAGGTCCCTCAGCTGCAGGTCTGTTGGAGTTTGCTGGAGGTTCACTCCAGACTCTGTTTGCCTAGGTATCACTAGTGGAGACTGCAGAACAGCAAATATTGCAGAACAGTAAATATTGCTACCCGATCTTTCCTCTGGAAGCTTTGTCCCAGTGGGGCACCTAGTTGTATGAGGTGTCAGTTGGCCCCTACTGAGAGGTGTCTCCCAGTTAGGCTACACAGGGGTCAGGGACCCACTTGAGGAGGCAGTCTGTCCGTTCTCAGAGCTCAAACACCATCCTGGGAGAACCACTGCTCTCTTCGGAGCTGTCAGACAGGGACGTTTAAGTCTGCAGAAGTTTCTGCTGCCTTTTGTTCAGCTATGCCCTGCCCCCAGAGGTGGAGTCTACAGAGGCAATAGGCCTTGCTGAACTGCAATGGGCTCTGCCCAGTTTAAGCTTCCCTGGCCACTTGTTTACCTACTCAAGCCTCAGCAATGGTGGATGCCCCTCCCCCAGCCAGGCTACTGCCTTACAATTCAATCTCAGACTGCTGCGCTAGCGGTGAGCAAGGCTCCGTGGGCGTGGGACCTGCCAAGTCAGGTGCGAGATATAATCTCCTGGTGTGCCATTTGCTAAGACCATTGGAAAAGCTCAGTATTTAGGCAAGAGTGTCCCAATTTTCCACGAACAGTCTGTCACGGCTTCTCTTGCCTAGGAAAGGGAAATCCCCCCACCCCTTGTGCTTCCCAGGTGAGGCAATGTCCTGCCCTGTTTTGGCTTGCCCTCTGTGGGCTGCACCCACTGTCCAACCAGTCCCAATTAGATGAACCAGGTACCTCAATTGGAAATGCAGAAATCACTAGTTTTCTGCATTGATTACTCTGGGAGCTGCAGACTGGAGCTGTTTCTATTTGGCCATCTTGGAATGGAATCCCAATTTTTGTATTTTTAGTAGAGATGGGGTTTCACCATGTTGGTCAGGCTGGTTTCAAACTCCTGGTCTCAGGTAATCCACCCACCCCAGCCTCCCAGAGTGCTGGGATTACAAGCATGAACTACCGCACCTGGCCGCATTTTCAACCCAAACAATAAAATACAAAGAATAAAAGTGTCTGTAATTCAGATTCCCATGGCAGCTCCATGACCGTTAGTTTGCAGTCCCATTGGTGAATTAGTTAAGTGACTCAAGTGATTCTGCTTTCTACAGATTCCTCTCCTCCCAGCTTCCAGGACTCCCTTGATTCATTCTGTTTCTCTGTGGAATGAGTGTTCACTTTGAGGACTTCTTTCAGAATCCCTACTTATAATCACAGAAAGGTTTTCCACCTTTGTGCAACTGCTCATGGTAAAATCTTGGTTTCTAAAGAATTTACTAATCTCTTTTTTTCTTTTTCTTTTTCTTTTAGAAACAGGGTCTCATTCTATCACCCAAGCTGGAGTGCAGTGGTATGATAAGAGCTCGCTGTAGCCTCAGCCTCCTAAGCTCAAAAGATCCTCCAGTCTCAGCCTCTGGAGTGGCCGGAACTACAGGCATGCACCACTGTACCTGGGTAATTTCTTTATTTTCTATTTTTTTGTAGAGATGAGGTCTCTATATTGCCCAGGCTAGTTTTGAACTCCTGGCCTCAAAGAATCCTCCTGCCTTGGCCTCACGAAGCACTGTGATTATAGGTGTGAGCCATCATGCCCAGCCTAGATTTACTGATCTTGATATGTTCTGCCTTTTCTGACTCCCTTTTATGTTGACAAAAACAGCAAGTAGCATGCCTGTGGTCCCAGCTACTCAGGAGACTGAGGTGAGGGATTGCTTGGGCCTAGAAGTTCTGGGCTATGGTGCGCTATATGGATCAGGTGGCTGCACTAAGTTCAGCACCAACATGGTGATCTCCCAGGAGCAGAAGACCATCAGGCTGCCTAAGGCCAGGTGAACCACCCTAAGTCACAAATGCAGCAGGTCAAAACTCCCGTGCTAATCAGTGGTGGAACCATGCGTCTGAATAATCTCTGTACTCCAGCCTGGGCAACACAGCAAGACCCTATCTCCCAAAAAAAAACAAAAACAAAAACAGTAACATAGCCACACTTAGCTAAATTCTAAACTATGGTTCATGCTACCTAATCAGTCGTGTCTATTTAATGCAATTATGCCATTGCACACAACAGTCATAAGAGCAGGAAAAGAAAACACTAGAACACACAATGAAAAGGAACAAACCTTTGACCAAACCAGGTGTTGTTTCTTGAGTCATGTAAGTCAAAGGCAGTCCTGTTAAAGGTCATGATTTGCAATGTTCTGGTGTCCACTGAGTGGTTGTCGGCGTAGGGTGCGTGTGTCTGATTTTACCCAAATTGTTCAGAAATGGCACTTGCCTGCCATCTCTGAAAGACACAGATGAATCTTAATATAGTCCTTGTACATAGCTTTTCTATGGTTTTTTTTCCCAGTAGGACAAGAAATACATGGAAGACTTCATTGTCATGCTGGGTATAGTGACCCAGTGAAGATAAAGCTCCCCTAAGTTAATTGATACCATGTGTATTTTATCAAAGTTTGCATTTCTTTCGAAGTGTAGCATCTGGCCAGGAAATATAATGTTCCCTCTTCTAGGAAATAGAGTGAAATTGTAATGAATGCAATACTTATCATTGACATGTCTATATCCCTGAAACTCTTGGAGTTCACTTTTCTCATGGGTGAAATCAAGATTGGTGAGTTATCTGTGCATAGCCTTTGATGTAAAGATAACGACACTCACTAGCCACATTCCCTAGAAAATTTCAGCTGCCCCCTAGTAAGACATTATGACTGTTACTCTTCAGAATTATGGGATGAAGAGGGCTCCATAAACCATCTCACTGAAATAGATTCAGAACCACCTACTCTTCTAGGAGCTGAAGGGAGCTTTTAAGCAGATCACAGATGACTAAGTGTCCTGGTAATGTCAGAGTTTCTGGGGAAAAAAAAAAAACCCTAATAAAGAACAAAAGTGCTCCCTGCATTTCTGATGCAGGAGATAATTCTTGCTGAAGCAAAGCAAAACAAACAAATTTTTTTGCTTCTCATTCATATAAATTTTGCTTAACAATATTCAGCTCCAAAGAAGATATGACACATGTCATTTTGCAATAAGCAATCTGCTAGGGTGTTTTTAATGAAAAAATATCCAGGGATCTATCAAATGATGGGCAACCGACTCTTTTACCCCAAAACCAAAGTTCATCTGTTCATGGAAAATTTATAAAATGCCAGCTGAGCATCTGACTTCCAGGGTAGACTCTGGAGTCAAAACGAATGGAATCAGAATAGCTCCTCTCTCAGCAAAGAGGATCAGTGTCAGTCGTGGCTATTAAAAAGTGCAATAAAGTGTTATAGGCAACAAGCTGAATGTATCCTGGGTTGAAATAGACACAGGTTAGAAAGTGAAAGGAATTCTACCTAGGGTGATCAGAGGAGAATCATAGAAAAAGGTCAATGTTTTCCCGTTTTCTAATAAAGCAGTCAGCCTATCTACAAGAAAATTGAGTGAAGCAGATTTTGTTTGAGATTTGGGTTAAAGTCAGCACTGCCTCCATCTATTTCAGGTTGGGTGGAGAGGGTCCTTCTGTTTAACAAGATGTTGTTTTGATACGATCCAGTGTGTTCAATTCTTTTAAATGTCTAGACTAGACATTGAAATTAAGAATGATGCTTCCTCCGGGAGTGGTGGGCCACGCCTGGAATCCCACCACTTTGGGAGTTGAGGCAAGCAGATGGCTTGAGCCCAGGACTTCGAGACCAGCCTGGCCAACAGGGTGAAACCCCGTCTCTACTAAAAATACAAAAACTAGCTGAACGTGGTGGCACATGACTGTAATCCCAACTACTCAGGAGGCTGAGACAGGAGAATCACTTGAACCCGGGAGGCAGAGATTGCAGTGAGCCGAGATGACGCCACTGTGCTCCAGTCTGGGCGACAGAGGGAAACTTCATTTCCAAAAAAAAAAAAAAAAAGGAATGATGGTGCAACCCGGCGCAGTGGCTCACGCCTGTAATCTCAACACCTTGGGAGGTTGAGGCAGTCAGATTGATTGAGCCTGGGAGTTTGAGACCAGACTGGGCAACATAGTGAGACCCTGTCTCTACAAAAAATATTATACAAAAATTAGCCAGGTATGGAGGCACACACCTGTGGTCCCAGTTACTCAAGAGGCTGAGGTGGGATGATTACTTCAGCTCAGGGATTTGAGGCTGCAATGAGCTGTAATTCTGCCACTGTCTTACAGCCTGGGAAACAGCAAAATCCCATCTCAAAAAAAGATTTTTTTAATTAAAAATTTAAGACAAAAAGAATGATGCTGCGTTTGTTTTTTTTTCAAACCGTATATCCAAGTAGGTTATTAGGGAGGTAATTGAGGGAGCATTGATCAGGGAAAGAGAAAGAGAGACAGGGAAAGGCAGGAAGCCAGTAGAGGTTGTACTTATGAAACAGCTTGCCACCGGGCTATTGAAGCTGAGTCCTGTGCAGAAACACGGAGATTCAATGACAGACCCTCAGAATTATCCAACCCAGGGACGATGAAGATGAGATATTTATCCTAGAATTCCTTTTCATCCTTCTGTCCCAGCACCTTTACTTGGTCTTCCATGTAGGGGCTGAGAGCAGAGTCAATAGGACAATTTTGCCATGTGCTATGATGGCTAGGACCATGGAGCCATAAGCTGCGGGCAGGCAGCATTCGCCATAGATACGTATTTCTGTGTTAACTTGGAGGTTTTCTTGATCATTCTTTATATTTCCTGTCTGGTTGACTTGAACAAGAGGGATGAGGGGAAGCAGAAACTAGGCAATCTTGTCCAGCAATAGTTTGAAATAGGCATAGTTTACTCCCAAAAGTAGGAATATATATATATTTTTTTTTTTGAGATGGAGTTTTGTTCTTGTTGCTCAGGTTGGAGTGCAATGGCGTGATCTCGGCTCACCGTAACCTCCACCTCCCAGGTTCAAGTGATACTCTTGCCTCAGCCTTCCGAGTAGCTGGGATTATAGGCATGTGCCACCATGCCCGGCTAATTTTGTATTTTTAGTAAAGACGGGGTTTCTCCATGTTGGTCAGGCTGGTCTTGAACTGTCAACCTCAGGTGATCCATCCACCTGCGCCTCCCAAAGTGCTGAGATTACAGGCATGAGCCATTGTGCCCGGCCAAAGATTGGATTTTAAGTGCAGTTTTGGCTGGATGCGTTTGGCTCAGGCCTGTAATCCCAACACTTTTGGGAGGCTGAAGCGGGCAGATCACCTGAGGTCAAGAGTTCAAGACCAGCCCGACCAACATAGTGAAACCCTGTCTCTACTAAATACAAAAAAAATTAGCCAGGCGTAGTGGCACATGCCTGTAATCCCAGATACTCGGGAGGCTGAGGCAGGAGAATCGCTTAAACCTGGGAGGCAGAGATTGCAGTGACCCGAGATTGTGTCATTGCACTCCAGCCTGGGCAATGACGGCAAAACTCTGTCCAAAAAAAAAAAGAGAGAGCAGTTTCATGCATTGATCCTAAAGGTTGGGTTTATCTCCAACTTGTCTAAACTGTCAGGAATGCTTAGCGATTTGAATTCCATAGAGAAAAGTAGACAGCTTTGAAAGACTTCATGGGTTTTAAGAGGACACTTAGTCGGGTGCGGGGGCTCACACCTGTCATTCCAGTACTGTGAGAGGCCAAGGTAAGAGGATGGCTTGAAACCAGGAGTTTGAAACCAGTCTGGACCACATAGTGAGACTCTCCCCCTATTTCAAGTAATGATAATAACAATCATAATAATAGAGGAGGCTGATTGTAAGCTGCAAATTTTTTAATAAAGAAAAAGGTCATTGTGGAGTCACATTCCTGAGGAAAGGCATTTGTAAGAAGCTTGTGAGGAGACGCCCTGAGAACCGGGGATGATGTCCCTTCAGGAAGAAAAGAACAGACCATCAATGCTGGGACCTTGGAGGTGGTAATAGAGAATTTGGGTTTTATCTGACAGTGAAGGAGAGCTGTCTCATGATTTATGACCAAGACCCATCCACTCTGGCTCGTGTTCCAATATCAATACACTTGACCAAGTACAGCACACACTGTGAGTGTGCAGCTGGGACCAGGAACAGGCATTCTTTCTTGAGAAACCACAGTGTGTCTCCGAAAAAAAGTCCAGTAGGTAGGCTGGATGCAGTGGCTCACACCCGTAATCCCAGCACTTTGGAAGGCCCAGCACTTTGAGTCAAGGAGTTCGAGACGAGCCTGGCCAAAATGGCAAAACCCCATCTCTACTAAAAAAAAAAAAAAAAAAAAAAAAAATTAGGCCGGGCATGGTGGCTCATGCCTGTAATCCCAGCACTTTGGGATTGGGAGGCCCAGGCGGGCAGATCACCTGAGGTCAGGAGTTCGAGACCAGCCTGGCCAACATGGTGAAACCCCGTCTCTACTAAAAATACAAAACTTAGCCAGGCGTGGTGACGGGCACGTGTAATCTCAGCTACTTGGGAGGCTGAGGCAGGAAAATCGCTTGAACCTGGGAGGTGGAGGTTGCAGTGAGCCAAGATCATGCCACTGCACTCCAGCCTATATGACAAGAATGAAACTCCATCTCAAAAAAAAAACAAAAAAATCACCCAGGTGGGGTGGCATGCGCCTGTGGTCCGGAAGGCTGAGGCAGGAGAATGGCTTGAACTCGGGAGGTGGAGGTTGCAGTGAGCTGAGATCACGCCACTGCACTCCAGCCTGGGCAACAAGAGTGAAATTCCATCTCAAAAAATAAATAAATAAAATAAAATAAAGTAAAAATAAATTACAAGTAGTGACAAGCTGAGGGCTAAGGATGTTACAGGGTAATAGCTTGATAGAGTTGCAAATCTGCCCAAATTTAAAATTAATTTGTAATTAGCCAGGTGTGGTGGCACATGCCTATAGTCCCAGCTACTCGGAAGGCTGAGGCACAAGAATTGCTTGAATTCGGGAGGCAGAGGTTGCAGTGAGCTGAGATTACACCACTGCACTTCACCCTGGGCAACAGAGCGAGACTGTTTTAAAAAAAAAAGGTTGTGGACAGAGCATTCACACCTGCTGAACATTTATTTTGACCAAGAAATGATCTCTCAATGTACAACTGCAAATCAAGGAAGTTCAAATTATCAGAGGACATGTCAGAAATTCTCCCTAAATAAAATGTCTGAAAAAGTGTATTTCCAAATATGGTCCATCTCACCTACAGTGTCCTCCCCTGGCATTTCATATGCAGCTCATTATGAATGCTGGGAGCTTTCTCATGATGTCAGGCTAGTTTCTGGGCATAGTTTCCAGGACACCAATTTCCTGCAACTGCCTCACCCCATGCCAGAACTTGCTAACAGAACTTGCTAATTTGCAGCCTGTTCACTTCTTATTTCACATCTGCTAATTCTGGGGTAGCGACCTCACCCAGTCTTTCTCAGCAATAATAATTAAGAAAATAATTTCCTTGACAGACAAGTTAGACAAGCAGGATGAACTTCAGAGAGACAGGTTCTTTAAAACATTCCTAGATGACTTCAGTGTGCAATAACAATAATTCTAAAATATTTTTAGTGTGTGATAGATGAAAAAGGATTGCAGGCGTGTGCATAGAAAAAGCTAGCTGCAATCAGGGAGATAGGTTTCACACTGTTTTGTTTTGACTTCTTTGAATGTATCTTTTTTTTTTTTTTTTTTTTTTTTTTGAGACAGGGTCTCACTGTCACCCATGCTGGAGTGCAGTGGTGTGATCATAGCTCATTGCAGCCTCAATTCCTGGACTCAAGTGATCCTCCTGCCTCGGCCTCCCAACATGTTATGATTACAGATGTGACTGACTGTGCCAGGCTGAATGTATCATGTTTGCAGTAGAATATAATTTGAGCTGTTTCTTTTTCATCAGTGATTTCAAAAACTGTAAAAGAACCTCTGTTGGTAATAGAAGAAAATTACACTCATGCTTAAGATAGGATATTTAGGGCTACACTTAAAGAATCAAAGCTTTTTGGTCAAAGTGGACTAGCAAAGCCAAAACATGAAGGACATGCAGAAAAAACAAATGAAGTATTGCAAATGTTTGAATTTGACAAAACATAGGTGAAAGTACTACACTGCTGAAGACTAAATGAATGCTTAAATACAGCGAGGCATAGACCCTGTCATAGGATATAGGTTATGCAGAGTTATGCATTTGTTTTTTCTTAGCAGAAGCTTGGTGTCATAACAAGTGCAGTTGACAAGGCAGTTTCATTTTACAATGATGCCACTGGAATAGAGAATCTCAGAGGTGACTCAACAATAAGTGATTAAAATAAAATTAGTTAAAAATAATGTGATGAGTGACAATAGAATACAAGATTTTCGGGTTTGTTGTTGTTGTTGTTGTTGTTTTGAGACGGCATCTCGCTTGATTGCCCAGGCTGGGGTGCAGTGGTATAATCTCGGCTCACTGCAACCTCTGGCTCCTGAGCTCAAGCAGTCCTCCCACCTCAGCCTCCCAAGTAGCTGTGATTACAGGTGTGCACCACGACACTCAGCTAATTTTTTAATTTTTTGTAGAGACGAGATCTCTCTATGCTGCCCAGGCTGGTCTTGTACTCCTTGGCTCAAGCTATCCTTGGCCTTGGCCTCTCAAAGTGCTAGGATTACAGGAGTGAGCCACCATGTATGGCCAATTTTTTAACCTCAATCAAGCAATAAAGGAAAGTGTATACCATCTCCAACTTTGCCACTTTTTTCCTGAGAGATAAAAATGAACACACTTAATAACTTTGGAAGGCAAAAATCTCCTCTTTGTGATCAGTGCTTAGAGGGAAACATTCATGACCATCTCCTAGGCTGTCCCAACTCCCTGCTCAGTAAAAGTCACAAGGAAGGGTGACATGAGGAAATGGCTTCAAAAGACCACACCTGTTCCATTGGCCTTGAAGTTAGATAATCTATTTCTGCCTCTGCCAAAAATGTAACTCTATCTTTGGACAAGCTCCTTCCTGTTTCTTAGTCTCTGTTGCCACATATGCAAGACGCAAGGAAGGTTTTCCCCATCTAACCGGTGTAGGTGCCTGTGTGAAAATAAATAGAATGTGGAGCAGAGTGGATGCTACACTTTAAAGATCAGTTTCTCTCTCCATCTCCTTGGGAACTGCATCTTCCTTACAGTTAAAACCCTGTAAATGCTATATATGTTTTTCTCACTTTTAGGGTTGAAGGGTATAAAGTTAGGTAACCCAGTGGAAGTTGCAGTGAGCTGAGACTGTGCCACTGCACTCCAGCCTGGGCCACACAGTGAGACCCTGTCTCAAAAAAAAAGAAAAAAGAAATATATATATGTTTGCACCTACCATATATACACTATATATAGCCGACAAATGCAAAATACATGTGCACCATATGTCTATACACCTCTGCACACTATATATGTACATTTCACATATCCTCTATACATAAATCTATACCATATATACATATCATATATACATATACTCACACCATATATATACACATGCCACATATATACACACCCTATATATACACACACACACACCATAACCATCCATATATACCCATATAGTATATATGGGGTGTGCATGTGTGTGTGTTTCTGTGTATACATAATACACACTGCATATAAAATACTGGCCCACCATATACATCTATACATAATACATATACCACATAAATATATATTCCCTCCATAGATACATACCCACCATGTACACATATATCCAACATAGATGTACATGACATATGTATACACACATATATACACACCAATTACACCAGATAGATATATATGCACCATTTATACACCATAAATATACTCCATATATAATACACACCATATATATACATACACACATTATATATATACACTCCATATATAATATATACTCTCTGTATATTATGTATAATACATAGTTATATGTATAATACTGTATTTGAAGAGGTTTATCTAAGGAACATTACTCAAGAGGCTTCTTCCATAAATACAATGATTCAACTAATGAGATTCTGCTCACTAACCTGATGCTATAATGGGATAAGACTTTTGGGGGCTTTGGAACGAGGTAACAATATTTTGCATGTGACAAGGGTATAAAGATTTGTGACCAGATATCAGAGTCTGGCACTTGTAGGGGTATGTCTACAAATTACTGATAGGCAGCAATGGATAACTACTTTTGTTAGGCAACCATAAAGAACTAATACAATGAGCAGACACACATTTGTAAAATAACAATAATAACGATTATTTTAACAAAAAGAATAATGAAAATATATGGCAGGAATTTAACTGTTATTTCTGGGTGATGGGATTATAGAGTCTTGTGATTTTCTTCTTACTATTTTTTCTATATTCTTATTTATTTTATTTTATTTTCTGGAGACAAGGTATTGCTCTGTCATCCAAGCTGGAGTGCAATGGCATAATCACGGCTCACTGCATCTTTGACCTCTTGTTCTAAAGTTGGGACTACAGGCACATGCCACCACACTCAACTAATTTTTTATATTTTTTTGTAGAGATGGGGTTTCGCCATGTTGCCCAGGCTGGCCTTGAATCCTGGACTGAAGCAATCCACCTGCCTCAGCCTCCCAAAGTGCTGGGACCACAGACATGAGCCATTGCACCTGGCACTATTTTTCCATATCTTTGCATTTTCCGTTTTTCAAATTTAAACACTAAAAAGTAGGATGAACAAAGTTTGTCCAGAAATCCTTTTACAAATGTTTACCTCATTTTGTCCACTAGCAACGAGGGGTCAGTTGGAGCTCTTGGTGCTATCAGAGTTCCTACCTCTCACTTACATGCAAACCCGGGCATGTCTCATTGCTTATTAGCCTCCTGTACTCTGATGTGCACAGTTCAACATAAATGACCACTGAAGTTTAATTTTGTTCCATAGCATTGCCAGGGTGGCATGACTGCCTGCTCCTGGCCCATCTGGCCCCTTAATGGAATTCCCCATGGCCAAGGTGAGAGAATAGGAAAGAAGAAACCAGCCAGGCAGACAGTTAGGGTGGGTCCTCAGTTGAATCCTTTCAAACAAAAGAACAGCCTGCAGGAACTGCAGATAAGGGAACTTGCACGGGGGGTTGCCTAAGACATGCCCACAGCTGCACAGATAAGAAAGGGTGCACAGGTGACTTGCCCAGACATGACCACAATGGAAAATTCTGTGCTCTGAGACATGGGCAGTAAGCAGAATAAAACAGTATAGAGTAACTCAAGCTAAGGGTCTGTGTATGCTCTAGGAGGATGTTATGAAGTTACTAGGAATTTGCACCGTGTGCAAATAAGATGCCCAGCCCTCATAGGTTTCTTATAAAAGCCTCTGCATTCAACTGTGAAACAGAAACCCTCTTCCAGGCCCCCTCTCCGTGGTGGACAGCGTTCTTCTTTTGCTTACTAAACTTTGGCTCCAACTTCAACCTTTGTGTCCACGCTCCTTAATTCTCTTGGTTGTGAGACAAAGAACTCCAGGTGATACCTTACAATGAGAGACTGCTACATTGTGGTGCATTGGCAAGAGAATAACAAAGGGGCTTAGAGCCCAAAGACTTACAGCCAATTTAAATGTCCTAGGACAGATGGGAATGAAGGCGGACAGACATTCATCAACCTTTAAAATTCTTTAAGCAATACAAAAGCCAAAAAGCCAAAGCCAAAAGTGAGGTTACAAAATTAACTTCTCTTTGCCTTCTATGCATCAAGCTACTGTGTTCTTGGTTGCAGTTACAGACTAGTAGCTACTAGCTACACAAAATATAAGCATGGCTAAAACCTTTTACACTAAGGAATTTAGAGACATTTAAAACCTTTTAAGCTAAGGAATTTAGAGAATTTTGTTGTGTCGTAATGCTTTTTACAGACTTTTTAGTAATTTGTCCTAAGTTGGCTGAAAAAAAATTATATATATATAATATATGTATATTATATATAGTGTATACATGTATATATATAATGTGTGTGTGTGTGTGTGTGTGCGCGTGTGTATACACATAAATCATACCTTGGAGTATTATACCAAGGAGGATTTGTCATGAAGTACCTTTATCCTCTCAGTAATTTTCTTTTAATTCTATGGGGAGCAGGAAATTTGTTATGGTTTGGATGGATGTAAAGGGTTAGGTAATAACCCAGGAGGCAAAAACTGCTTGTTTTACCTGCTGTTTAGTATCCATCCTTGATTTGAAGGGTCTGAACTAATTCTCTCTCTCAAAATCGGCTGCTACAATCTCACGCTCCCATCTCTTCCATGATAGTCCCTGGGTCTACAGTGAGGGTGCTTGTATAGTTTTAGCAGCAGGGCATTGGCAATGAAAAATAGTTTTGGCCCAATGGGATGCCAGATGAGGGATATTTACAGGCTTTGTCAAATTATCTCTGATCATCAGAATATCATGATTCCGGTTTTCTCAGAAGCAAAACAACAAGAGATAAATAACATTCATAATTTTGACAATCAAGAGAATTTGTGTGTCACAACAGAAAAAAAGAACTTTTCTATTAGGGTGCCAACTAAAAGCATCATGAATAAAATTATAACCTGTTTCATCTTTAGAGAATTATTGTAGCCAAGAAATAATTCATGATTCCATCTGCATTTAAAAACGAAGGTCACAGCCAAGCACTGTGGCTCACACCTGTAATTCCAGCACTTTGGGAGGCTGAGGCAGGCAAATCGCTTGAGACCAGGAGTTTGAGACCAGCCTGGGCAACATAGCAAAACCCCATTCCACTAAAAATACAAAAATTAACAGGGCACAGTGGCATGCACCTGTAGTCCCAGCTACTTGGGAGGCTGAAATAGGAAGATCGCTTTAACCCAGGAGGTAGAAGTTGCAGTGAGATGAGATCGTGCCACTGCACTCCAGCCCGGGAAAGAGGGAAACACCCTGTCTCAAATGAATAAATAAGTAAATAATAAAAGCAAAGGTCAGGGCTGGAATCTAGTAACAGGTGTGTTATAGTTGAAACAACTTTTCTGTCTCTCTAGCCCTCCTTTTCTACTGAAGAAAAATATAGGAAGACCAATACATCTGCAAAGTAAGTTTTAGGCTTATTATACTTGAGTATTTGCATGAAGCACAGCAAGAATTGATTGGTCATATGGGCTCTTCTCAGGCTGGCTTTGCTGGAACTTTACCTAAAAATACATTATTTTAGTCAAAGCCTTGGTCAAATAACCAGTGTCTACAATTGTGTCCTATTTCAAAAGAAAACAGTCCTGCTAAAGTCATGAAAACCACTATAAATTGCCATAAAATAGGAATAGTCAGAAATAATTTCCAAACTGTGGAGAACTCGGGTAGAGAGAAAGGTAAATTTTGCTCACAATAAGATATACTATCCAATCACTCTAAACTGTAAATATCTCGAAAGAAAAAAAAGTCCTTAATGCTTCTTTAACCAGAGCAACAGCCTTCCAAACAAGATGTTGTTTGTTTACCTTGGAACTGCAATTCACATGCAAAGAGCTATTTATCGGGCACTGTAAAAACCAGCAGATCCTCACATAATTACAGTCAGTCTGAAGAGGAAAAAGAGGCTCCCTCCATGTATATTATCTTTGCATTCCCCAGGTAGCAGGTCCTATATGAACCATTTATGTTTCATCACGGAACTCTTTTGGACATCATTATTTCCATTAGCTTCAGTTAACATCCCATAGCAAGGGTGTAATTGCCTCTGCTGACGAAAAAGGTCAAACTCTATAAACTATTCTAAGAGATTTATTCTGCGCCAAATATGAGTGACTACTGGCCCTCAGGAGATCCTGAGAACATGTGCCCAGGGTTGTTGAGTTAGATTGGCTTTATGCATTTTAGGGAGACATAAGACACCCCTCAACACATGTAAGATGGACATTGGTTCAGCCAAGAAAGGTGACACTCTTCAAAGTGGGGGCTTCTAGGTCATAGATAGATGCATAGATTTTCTCATTGGAAATTGGTTGAAAGAGTTCAGTTATTGTTACAGTAGGTAGCTACTCAGGCATAAGCAGGGCAGGAAAGGCTATCCGCAACCCCACCAGGAATGTCAGGCGAGCATCAGGTGGTTATTAAACCGTCTCTCTAAAATAATTGGTCACAGTCAGCACCAAGGAAAGGCCGTCTCCTAATAAATAGAAAACACCTGAAACTGGTGGTCAGCAGCTTCCCAATACGATCTCAGCAGGTGAGTGAGTGGGCTCAAGCATGCGCACTAAGAGGCAAAACGGCGGAGTTTAACTGGTCTACAACCTTCTTTTTTTTTTCTTTTTTCTTTTTTTTTTTTTTTTTTGAGAAGGAGTCTGGCTCTGTCGCCCAGGCTGGAGTGCAGTGGCCGGATCTCAGCTCACTGCAAGCTCTGCCTCCCGGGTTTACGCCATTCTCCTGCCTCAGCCTCCCGAGTAGTCACAACCTTCTAGGAACACGCGACTGGTAAGGGAAGAACGCCTCAAGTGAGCACGCGTACAACTCCAGTAAACACAGTGCGCATGCTCCCCTCCCGAACGCCGGCAGGCCTCTGTGCCTGCGGAAAGCCCACACCAAGGGAAGACTCGGGGGAGAAGGGACACAAGACTACAGTCTAAAGGTCAGTGCATAAAACCTCAAGTCTAAACGCCAAACCATGCACTTGATCTCTTAGGTCAGCTACTTGGCCATCTTCCAAGTGTTCTTTCCTTCTTTTCATTCCTGATCTAAAACTTTTTTTTTTTTTTTTTTTTTTTGAGACAGTTTCACTCTTGTTGCCCAGGCTGGAGTGCAATGGCGTGATCTCGGCTCACTGCAACCTCTGCCTCCTGGGTTCAAGCGATTCTCCTGCCTCAGCCTCCCCAGTAGCTGGGATTACAGGCACCCGCCACCATGTCCAGCAAATTTTTTTGTATTTTTAGTAGAGACAGGGTTTCACCATATTGGACAGGCTGGTCTCGAATTCCTGACCTCAGATGATCCACCCACCCTGGCCTCCCAAAGTTCTGGGATTACAGGCGTGAGCTACCGTGCCTGGCCTCAATTGTTCTTAAACTTCTCCAGTCTGAGGCAAATGAAGAACTGGCATGGGGCCCCTTAATGTTGGGGGACCAGTTGGGGCTCCCTGTGGCCCACTCAACCTTTGATCATGTTGTAAAGACTTTTTGCTTTAATTCCATCAATTTTCCTTTTCTTTGTTTCATTTCTTAATAATTATCTAAACATTCCAGCCTGGCCAACATTGTGAAACCCCGTCTCTACTAAAAATACAAAAAAATTAGCCGGGTATGGTGGCACTCACCTGTAATCCCAGCTACTCGGGAGGTTGAGGCAGAAGAATTGCTCGAACCGGGGAGGCGGAGGTTGCAGCTGAGATCTTGAGATCTTGCCACTGCACATCAGCTTGGGCAACAAGAATGAAACTCCATCTCCAAAAAAAAATTAATAATAATAATAAAATTATTATCTGAAGATTTCCACCCTCTGGCATGAGCCCTTTGACTCACTTTTCCCTTCCCTGTTTTTGTTTGTTAATTTATTAATTTTACTTGTTAATTGGTGAAAGGAAACCAAAATCCCCAAGCCAAGGG
The DNA here is from genome assembly GCF_008728515.1 of Papio anubis. Classification (NCBI taxonomy): domain Eukaryota; kingdom Metazoa; phylum Chordata; class Mammalia; order Primates; family Cercopithecidae; genus Papio; species Papio anubis. The sequence goes on from NW_022161359.1 coordinate 76,522, forward strand.
GAAAAGGCAAGCTGGGAACTTCATCAGAAAAACTGCCTCCCATTTTTTCCTAAATAAGACAGCTATGAAGACAAAAACAAACAAACAAAACAAAACAAAACAAAAAAAACTACATACCGCTTTCACAATTTGCCCACAAAGAAAATTTTTGTGCACCTCAAGATCTTTACCCTAAAACTGTTCTGTTCAATTTCACCTTGGCTTATCTTCAGAGATGTGCGACAAAGGAGAGACAAGTGAAAGTCAGCCCTCTCTGCTCACCTGAGACAAATGCATATGTGATAGCTTCCCCTGCCCTATTGTTTACGCAAACATGCAGATTCACTGAACAGGCATCAGTCACTATTCCTCTACCCACCACCGCTACCCCCCAATCCCCGTCACATGTAAATTGTGTATTCTGATCAAAGACGGAAAAGAATGCAACCTTTTGTGTCTTGTCCATCCATGAGTTGGAATCCCCCACTTTGAGTTATCTCACCTTTTTGGACTGAAACAATGTACATCTTACATGTATTGATCGATGTCTCATGTCTCCCTAAAATGTAGAAAACCAAGCTGTACTCTGACCACACTGGGCACATGTTCTCAGGATCTCCTGAAGTCTGTGTCATGGGCGGCCATGGCCACTCATATTTGGCTCAGAATAAATCTCTTAAATAATTTTACAGTTTGTCTCTTTTTGTTAACACCCTAGTCTTTTAGTAGCATCTGTCAGACCCATGAGGGAAAGCTACAACAGCAAATTTGATAAGTTTTATCAAACCATTGTTTGATTCTGCAAGAGTAATGTCACCTGGGGTGCTCTTGTAGAAAGGGAAACTTGAACCACAACATTTGTAGAAATGAAGCTTTCCAAATGTGTGAACCTCACAGTTCTTCAACTAACATCGTTAATACACCGAGAATCTATTGTGAACCCAAAATGTCTGAGACAGGTCTCAGTCCATTTAGAAAGTTTATTTTGCCAAGGTTGAGAACATGCACCCGTGACACAGCCTCAGGAAGTCCTGACGACATGTGCCCAAGGTGCTCAGGGCACAGCTTGCTTTTTTACATTTTAGGGAGACATGAGACATCAGTCATTATGTGTAAGACATACATGGGTTCAGTTCAGTAATTCAGGACAACTTGAAGTGGGGGCTTTCAGATTAGAAGTAGATACGAGACAAAAGGTTACATTCTTTTGAGTCCTTGATCAGCTTTCCACTGAATACACAATTTAGGCTGGCTTAATAAATCTGCACTTTTACATAAGCAATGGCACAAAGGAAGTTATCAGATAAGCATTTGTCTCAGGGGAGCCTTGGAAGGATGACTTTGAGTTGCGTCTGTCCTTTGTCCACAAGGAATTTCCTTAAGCACAAATTGTGAGGGGAGTATGTAGCTTCTTATCTTTGTAGCTGTCTTATTTAAGAATCAAATGGGAGGCAGGCTTGCCTGACACAGTTCCCAGCTTGACTTTTCTCTTGGCTTAGTGATTTTGGGGTCCTGAGATTTATTTTCCTTTCACAGAATGACCTGAATGATATAGTTTGGCTGTGTCCCCACCCAAAGCTCATCTTGAATTGTATCTCCCATAATTCCCATTGTTGTGGGAGGGACCTGGTGGGAGATAATTGAATTATGGTGGCGATTTCCTCCATATTGTTCTTGTGGTAGTGAATAAGTCTCATGAGATCTGATGGTTTTATAAGGAGAAACCCCTTTTGCTTGGCTCTCTTTCTTTGCCTACTGCCATCCATGTAAGATGTGACTTGTTCCTCCTTGCCTTCCTCCATGATCGTGAGGCTTCCCCAGCCACGTGGAACTGTAAGTCCAATTACCCCTCTTTCTTTTGTAAATTGCCCAGTCTCGGGTATGTCTTTATCAGCAGCATGAAAACAGACTAATACATTGGGTAATGGGCATATTCAGCTGGTGAATATCCCGGTCATCATAAAGCCAATCCCACATGGCTTGCATATGAAGCACATCAGCTGTTTTATCAGGGGTGCTCCACTTGGCATTTTATAGGGAAGGCTGGACAGTCCCCTTCTCAGGATAAACAGACCTTGTGGTGGTGTTTACCCAGTCCACCAGGCTGGCCATTTCCTCCGGAAAAACTTCCTGGGCATCTGGGTCCTAAACACTCATCAGCAAGTGTTTAATAGTGAGGGAGCTGCAGGCCCTGCACCAACCCAAACATGCTCTTTCTTTCTGTGGCATTTAAAAATTAAACATATTGGCTGGGCAGAGTGGATCACGCCTGTAATCCCAGCACTTTGGGAGGCCAAAGTGGGCAGATCACCTAAGGTCAGGAGTTCAAGAGCAGTCTGGCCAACATGGTGAAACTCCATCTCTACCAAAAAATAGAAAAATTAGCCGGGCATGGTGGCGTGTGCCTGTAATCCCAGCTTCTCAGGAGGCTGAGGTGGGAGAATCACTTGAATCCCAGAGGTGGAGGTTGCGATGAGCTGAGATCATGCCACTGCACTCCAGCCTGGGTGACAGAATGAGACCCTTTCTCAAAAAAAAAAAAAAATTTAAACATACTGTTCTTAGTCATTCTTACAACCCATTTTTAGAAAAGGGAACTCAGGAAGCTGATGATACCAATCTAGAAGACAAACCAATTCCTTTTCAAGCTTGTCCTGCCCACAGCCTCTGCGCGGCACGTGGCTCAGGACAGCTTTGAATGTGGCCCAACACAAATTTGTAAACTTTCTGAAAACATTATGAGATTTTCTTGCCTTTTTTTTTCTCATCAGCTATCATTAGTGTTTGTGTATTTTATGCATGGCCCGAGACAATTTTTCTTCCAATGTGGCCCAGGGAAGCCAAAAGATTGAACAGCCCTGTAAATACCCTCTGAGTTTAATAGTTACTTGGTTTTGCCCTTCCTCCACATGTCTATCTTCTTGGTAATCACAGGTCTCAGAAGTAACTTTTGGTTGGCCTGGCTTAATTTTTCCTTTTGTAGGAAGCTTTGATCTGAGACAGACCCACGTCTGAGCTTGGTGCGGCCTTCACGCCCAAGCCAGCACTCTTTTACTTTCATTTTAGTAACTACAGAGGCAGTAAGCAAGCGATTGAATAGTTCACTTTTTCCTTATTAATTTGCATTTCCTATATATCCAGTGAACTAAATTCCCTGGGAGTATGAGTAGGATCCATCTCTAAATTTGTCGGGTGGCTTTGACCTTTAGTGACTGAAGACAAGCCAGCTGCATCTCCTTACTGATAGAGGAACTAGAAAGAAATTATTCAGGCAGATAGTGAGGCTAAAATAGTCCTTGGCAGAATTTCCCTTTTAAATAAGGAGCCCCCAAATCATTTCTTTTTAACAAAGAGCAGCCTGGAAAATCGAGCTGCAGGCATAGATAAGCAAGCTGGAAGCTCGCGTAGGTAAATGCTGGCAGCTGTGCCAATGGAAAAGCGCTACCTGGAAGCCAGGTATGTTCAACATGGAGGCTCCCTCTTCCCTTTTCTTTGTCACCACATGTACAGTTAAAAACCAGAGGCCAGGCACAGTGGCTCACACCTGTAATCTCAGCACTTTGGGAGGCCAAGGTGGGAGGATCATCAGAGGTTAGAAGTTTGAGACTAGCCTGCCCAACATGGTGAAACCCCGTCTCTACCTAAAAAAAATACAAAAATGAACCAGGCGTGGTGGCACACGCCTGTAATTCCAGCTATTCAGGAGGCTGAGGCAGGAGAATCGCTTGAACCCGGGAGGCAGAGGTTGCATTAGGCAGAGATCACGCCACTGCACCCCAGCCTGGGCAACATGAGTGAAACTGCGTCTCAAAAAAACAAAACAAAACGAAACAAAAAACAAAACAAACAAACAAAAAAGGCAACATGGCACTAGCCAGGTAAATAATCCATCTGCATAATAAAAGATTAGGCACCAAGGTGGACAGATTACCTGAGGTTAGGAGTTTGAGACCAGCCTGACCAACGTGGAGAAACCCCATCTCTACTAAAAATACGAAATTAGCCAGGTGTGGTGGCAGGCACCTGTAATCCCAGCTACTCAGGAGGCTGAGGCAGGAGAATCACTTGAACCTGGGAGGCGGTGAGCCGAGATGGCGCCATTGCACTCCAGCCTGGGCAACAAAAGCAAAATTCTATCTCAAAAAAAAAAAAAAAGATTAGGCCAGCTTTTCATGCCCTATGCAAATGACACACCTAGTCCTAACCAGTTTTACATGTCCTATGCAAATGGTACACCTGGTTCAACCAATGTTTTGCGTCCTATGTAAATCATAGCCACCTCCTCAAGCTCATCTATAAAACTTGCTGCGTTTCAGCACCAAAGCAGCAACCCAGTTCTCCAGGACCCCGCTCTGCTGCAGAGCGCTCTTCTCTTTCTCTTGCCTATTAAATTTCTGCTCTCAACTCATTTTGTGTGTCCACGTCCTCGTTTTCTGTGGCCATGAGACAATGAATCTCGGGTATTTACCCCAGACAATGATGCCGCTTCAGTACCATGTGTGACCACGTGGCCACCCAAAAATCAAAGGTTTCTCATTTCCCACCTCTTTATTTTTCTTTCTCCAATGAGTTTCGTCTGTATAATTTTCCATTTATTTTAAAGTGACCTTTAAATAGCCTGTAAATATTACATATTCTTTGGCAAAAACCACATCTTTGTGTTTTTATAAACCTCACCAAAAATACATCTTACTCTCCTACTATCCCAACTCCCAGTAACCCTAATTTCCAGTGCAAAACCTGGGATTACCTAATTTAATCTAACATTGATACAGGACCGCTGGGCTCCTGGCTAAACTGCAGCCTCAAGTCTGGAAGCTCAGCCCTATGTGAAAGCAGCTGGCCTCGTTTTTCTGCGCAAATGATGGCCTTTCTGGCCTTCCCTGCCCCTATCCGGTGCCCATAAAGACCAGACCAGCTGGCAGGAAAAAAAAGAAAGAAAGAAAAAGAAAAAAGCAACACAAGCAGCTGACTGGCAGGGATACAAGCTGCTGAGTGGTGAGCAGAGAAGTAACTGAGCATTGGAGACTACAGATAAACATGACTAACTTCAGACGGCATGGTTTTGGAGGGCAGCCCAGCCAGAGAAGGCTAGGCTTCAGAGAAACATCACCTTCACACACCACCCCCTTTCCAGCTCCTCTTCCACCGAGGGCCACTTCCACTGCTCAGTAAAGTCCTCCACATTCATCATCTTTCAAACAGTTTGTGTGACCTGATGATTCTTGGATACCAAACAAGAACTCGGTGTCAAAAAGGACAGGTGCAGAAGGCTGTCACCTTGACCCTTCACTGAGCTGTTAACACAAAGCTGTCCATAAACTGCAGGCTGAGTAACATGAGTCATTCCAGTTCCTGCCCACGAAGGGGGTCAAGGTCAAGGGAACAGTCCCGTCTAACATGACTCTAAGATTTTAAACCACTGGACAGGATTTTGAAATTAAATTTATCAAATTAGTATTACTAAAGATTACTAAAGGAATGTGAATTAAAAGCATCTGAGCTAGCTTCTGGTTGTCTGATAAGCACTTACTTTTCTTTAAGCTGTTTGATTACAGCTCTTTCATGTAATTTGGTACTGAAATATTACTTCCTCACCACATATAGAAACTTACAGACAATGCCAGGTATGGTGCCACACGCCTGTAATCCTAGCACTTTAGGAGGCCAAGGCAGGTGGATCGCTTGAGCTCAGGACTGAGACCAGCCTGCCAACATGGCAAAATCCCATCTCTACAAAAAAAAAAAATAGAAAAAATTAGCTGGACGAGATAGTATGCACCTGTGGTTCCAGCTACTTGGGGGACTGAGGTGAGGTAGGAGGATCACTTGAGCCCAGTGCTCAAGGCAACAGTGAACCAAGATCACGCCACTGCATTCCAGCCTGGGTGACAGAGTGAGACCTTGTCTCAAAAATAAATCAATCAAACAAACAAACAATAAATAAACATATAGACAGACACACAGATAGAGGCACATCCTATACAATTTTTCATTTGCCTGTTTTCAAAAATTCTCTCTCTTCCTTTAGACTATTAATTTTTAAAAAATTACAGGAGCCAGCAAAAGTTGAAGGAGAGAATTACCATCCCAGGCCTTTTCCTTTTCAAAAGAGGGAACGCTCTGAGGTGAGCAGGATGCAGCAGAAGTTGAACCCCTAAGATGTCAATCTGAAGAATTTCAAGAAGAGATGATGGAATTCAAAAATTAAAAACTTCTTGCAGTTTCACTAAGAGTACATCAGTATTTTAAGAAAATCTTGTTCTAACCAATTATCTCCTTTTGCATTACTGTATTTTTATTATTGAAGTCCAATACCTAGAATGATTATAATTTCCTTTTAATTATAGCAAACTTAATTACATACAAATTTTTTTGAATTCCTTTTTTACAGACTGTATTATGACATGCACAGACCATATACAACCTGCTTGAACTTTCTGTTCTGTCCTAAACATCTCTCTTAAACAACCAGTTATTTTATGTGAAAAGAAAAATTAAACATACAAGATTCTTTCTCATACAAAATTATTTTTCTTTTAACATTTCTTACCAAAAATACCTCCTTGTAACTTTTTTTTTTTTTTTTAGCAGAGTAGTCTCACTCTGCCACCCAACCTGGAGTACAGTGGCACAATCTCGGCTCGCTGCAACCTCTGCCTCCCGGGTTCAAGCAATTCTTCTGCCTCAGCCTCCTGAGTAGCTGGGATTACAGGCACATGCCACCATGCTTGACTAATTTTTGTATTTTTAGTAAAGATGGGGTGTCACTGTGTTGGTCAGGCTGGTCTCAAACTCCTGACCTCATCATCCGCCTGCCTCAGCCTCCCAAAGTGCTGGGATTACAGATGTGACCCACTGCACCCAGCCTACTTTCTTTACATCTCTTATTTCTTGGTTCCTTTTACTGTATTTCATAAATAACCCTTAAATAAACCTGGAATCTGGCCAGGTGCAGTGGCTCACACCTGTTATCCCAGCACTTTGGGAGGCTTAGGTGAGTGGATCACCTGAGATTAGGAGTTCGAAACCAGCCTGGCCATCATGGCGAGACTCCTGTCTCTACTAAAAATACAAAAATTAGCCAGGCGTGGTGGTGGACACCTGTAATCCCAGCTACTAGGGAGGCTGAGGCAGGAGAATCGCTTGAACCTGGGAGGCGGAGGATGCAGTGAGCTGAGATTGCACCACTGCACTCCAGCCTGGGAGACTGAGCGAGGCTCCATCTCAAAAAATATAAATAAATAAACATGGAATTAGATGAAAATAACTTAGATTTTAATAAGAACATATTTTTAGAAAAGTTTTTCTATAATTTTTTAACATTGAAAATGACCCAGATATTTAATGAATATCTATTATTTAACTTTAGATTCTAAATTATGTTTATTTACAAGCATTTGTTTCATTACATTTACCTAATTAATTTTGTAAAATCTTTTACCTAGATCATCTGTGAAAACTGTGATAGTCATCGTTTAAAGTTATTTCCCTGTTAACCATTTTTATAGTCTATGAATTTTGTGTTTACCTAAGCAAAAATTTTAAAGTTAGATATATAGATATTTTACTGATAACTTAGGATTTAGCTATTTTTATTACACTAATCACATTAAACGTCTTATTTATCAAAAAGTACACAAACAGAGATTATTCTGTTTCATGCTGAGTTGCTGGATTTATAGTTTTATAAGCCATATGCCAAATTTTGACACCTTATAATATCTGTCGAAGGTAAATATGAAACTGCTTGATCAGTAAATGGAAACAAACATGTATGCTGACAATTTTTTAAATGTTTCTAATACTATTGTACCAATAATTTTAAAGCCAGCTTATTTATTAAAGATTTATGTAAGTCACGTGAACTTGAAAAGCGTTTTGGCTTAGTATTTAATTTATGAATACTCTTTAACTTGAAGCCAGTTTGACACTTCATGGCTAAAGCACATAAAAAACATGTATGTACACATATTTGCACGTACATAAAGAAATCAAACACGCATACACACTCATACAAAGATCCTATAGCTTTTGCTTCGGAACTCTAGCCAAGAGATATCAACACAAACTCACCAGTTTACACAAACAAAAAGGTTGGATCCCAACAGTGACTTCTATCTCAACAGCAATGGAAAAGTAACAGAAAGGCCAGGAGTGGTGGTTCGCGCCTGTAATCCCACCACTTTGGGAGGCCGAGGCAGGCGGATCACTTGAGGTCAGGAGTTTGAAACCAGCCTGGTCAACATGGTGAGAGCCTGTCTCCACTAAAAATACAAAAATTAGGTAGACGTGGTGGTGCACATCTGTAATCCCAGTTACTTGGGAGGCTGAGGCAGGAGAATTGCTTGAACCTGGAAGGGAGAGGCTGCAGTAGATCGCGCCATTGCACTCTAGCCTGGGTGACAGAGCAAGACTCTGTCTCAAAAAAAAAAAGAAAGAGAAAGAAAGAAAAGAAAAAGAAGTAAACAGAAGATTTAAAGTAGGCAGAAAAGAAAATAGCAAAATAGAGGACTTAGGAACTGAATGGTTGCAGGTTGAACTTTGGGCTGGAATTTTCTCTGATGTAATGTGTGCAGCGGTTTAAAGTGTGAACAAGCACAGACATAATATGTAACAGGGAAGCTTTTTGTTTCACCGGGCATGCCCTCAAGCTTTTCCCACTTACACAAATACTTGCAAGTAGAAGAACCATAAAACCAAAAGGGGTGCCCAAATGGGGGTCGTTCTCTCTGCCTTTCCTCATTCTTACGTGCTATGTCTCCCACTTTTTTAAAAAATGAGGAACTCATCTGTGGCCTAGGTTTTAGTAGGGTGGATTGAAGTGTGCTGGCTGTGGGAGGGACTACACTGTGTGTCACCACTGAGTCATTCTACCCTTTTACCTGTCTCCGTTTCTCTCTCCAGAGGTCTAGACCTCCAAGAGGGCTCAACATGGCAAGTGATGAGCTCCTACACCTGTCTCCTGGATGAGCCTCTTAGAATTAATTTTGTTGTGCGGTTCCCTGTAGGGTCACTGCACATCATGGCGGGAGCCAATCCCCCAGACACTCCCACTCAACCCCTACCACCCAGGGGTGTTTTTTGGTTAGGAGAAGCAAAACCCCCTTTCTTTTACAAGCTGAGGAGCTCAGCCTCTCATTTATCTATGAAAGTGGCAGTTCAGTTCCTCACGCAAATGCACACACAGGCCAATCGAGATTAATTTGAGGGGAAAAAGGCAGTGGAGAAGACCCTTTATAATGCACCACCAAACCTAAATTAGGATCCTATACGACAACTTCCTAGGAGAAAAAAAAGAGGAAGAAGAAAGAAAAACAGCTCAGAATGAATCAAGGACCATCAACCAAATGGAAGGTCCAGAGCTCCGGAGGACTCACCGGTTCCACTGGAGGAGAAACCTGAAGCCAGGGAGGGCTTCCAATGGCCCCGCTGGTACCTTAGCTCCGGGTTCAGGCAACTGCATCAAGGATTCTGAGTCTTTTCTGAGGCCCCACGTGTAGGGCACCAATTATTGTCCACGAAAAGAATCAGACTCTGTAAAATATTTGAAGAGTTACTCATTTAACCAATGGCTCACAACACAGCCCCAAGGAGGTCCTGAGAACAAGTGCCCAAGGTGGTTGGGTGACAGCTTGGATTTATACAATTTATGGGGACAGGAGACATTAATCAATACATGTCAGATGTACATTGGCTTAGTCCAGAAAGGTGGGATTCCATTCAAAGTGGGGGGCTTCCAGGTCATAGGTGGATTCCAAGGATTTCTGATTAAAGACCTATAATCAATAGAAAGGTAATGCCTGGGTGAGGATAAGGCGTTGTGGAGACCAAAGTTTTTATTATGCACATGTAGCCCACAGGCAGCAGGCTTCAGAGAAACTAGATAGTAAATGTTTCTTATTAGACTTAAAATGGTGCCAAACTCTTGCTTAACCTTTCCTGGATCAGAAAAAAAATAATAATTTTACAGTGGAGATCTCCAACAGACACCACTTAATCCAGGTGATCAAATTTAGCATCACCAGGACAGGACATAAAGACATCATGCACTCCGTAACATGACACACTGAAAACTTACATCAATTCTGATGATTTTTTTTTTTTTTTTGCCAAAAATGCATAACCTCAGTCTAATCATGAGAAAACACTGGACAAAACCAAACTGAAGTCAGGGCACAGTGGCTCATGCCTGTAATCTCAGCACTTTGGGAGGCCGAGGTGGGTGGATCACCTGACGTCAGGAGTTCGAGACCAGTCTGGCCAACAAGGTTAAACCCTTTCTCTCATAAAAATACAAAAATTAGCCAGGTGCAGTAGGGGGTACCTCTACTACCAGCTATTGCGGAGGCTGAGGCACGGGAATTGCTTGAACCTGGGAGGCAGAGGTTGCAGTGAGCCAAGATCAGGCCACTGCACTCCAGCCTGGGGGATAGAGGGAGACTCTGTCTCAAAACAAACAAAAACTGAAGAACAATCTATAAAACAATTAACCATTACTTAGATTGGATAGTGGAACAGAATATCAAATGCATCCATTTATTTTCAACATTTTGTTTGTTTGTTTTTAATTAAGCTGCCTCCTGCACTACTGTATGTCTGGATTTTATGTTTATTTTTCCATTCAGAAAGCCTATCTTTTTAAAAAGGAATTTTAATCCATCCATGTTTATTATGACCACTGTTATATTTGGATTGAGTCCTGCAGTTTTGTTTCATATTATTTTCCCTTTTTTACATATATCAGACTTTCTACTTCAGTGTAATTCTTTCCCACCCACCTCTGATTGCATGAGTCAGGTTTTCTTCAATTCACACATTTCCCATTAAGGCTCTGAAACTTGTACAAATCTTTTCTAGTTTTCTGGTGGTAACCACCCTTCAACTGTCAGCACACATATTTAAGCTTATATTTTCTATCACATATGAAGGTAGTCATTACTTATGTCTTCTTCCCAGATGAAACAAAAACATGAACATATGCTCATTCTCTCTTTCTGCTCTGCTCTTTCAATTACCTCCCATGTGAAATGTTAATTCCAGATTATTTTCACAACTATGCACTAACACATTCAGACTTTGTTTTATACATTTATGTATTCAGCACTGCTTCTTGTGTGCTCTCTTCTATTTTAGTAGTAGTAGTAGTAGTAGTAGTAGTAGTAGTAGTAGTAGTAGTATTTTGAGACAGGGTCTTGCTCTGTCACCCAGGCTGGAGTGCAGTAGTGTAATCACAGCTCACTGCAGCTTCAGTCTCCTGGGCTCAAGTGATCCTCCCACCTCAGCCTCCTGAGTAGCTGGAACTTCAGGCATGCGCCACTGCACTCAGCAATTTTAAACAAATTTTTAGTAGAGATGAGATTGCACTATGTTGTCCAGGCTGGTCTTGAACTCCTGAACCCAAGAGATCCTCCCACCTCAGCCTCCCAAAATGCTGTGGTTACAGGCGTGAGCCACTGTGTTTGGCTACTCTCGCCTTTCTTGGATTACATTCCATTTTGCTGGAGTCAGTCAACCAACTTTTTCCTCAAAGGTCTTTGAGGGATAACATTTTTGACCATTTGCAAATTTGAAACACTCTGTAAAGACGAAAAATGGCACATTCATTTCTTCAGTCTCTTCATACCTGAGGTGATATGGTTTGGCTGTGTCCCCACCCAAAGCTCATCTTCAGTTGTAGCTCCCATAATTGCCACGTGTTGCAGGAGGAACCCAGTGAAAGAAAATTGAATCATGGGAGTGGTTTCCCCCATACTGTCCTCATGGTAGTGAGTAAGCCTCATGAGATCTGATGGTTTTATAAGAGGTTTCCCCTTTCACTTGGCTCTTTTTTCTCTCTTGCCTGCCACCATGTGAGACGTGCCTTTTGCCTTCCACCATGACTGTGAGGCCTCCCCAGTGATGTGGAACTGTGAGTCCATTAAACCTCTTTCCTTTATAAATTACCCAGTCTTAGGTATGTCTATATCAGCAGCATGAGACTAGTACCTGAGGAATATGTTCTTTCTGGCAAACATGCAGGGCAGCAAACACAAAGGCATTCTGGGGCTGTTTCTTACATCTCCCTCCTACCACCTTAACAATTCTCCAAAATATTGCCACGAGTTTTGGAAAATATAATAATGAAAGAAGGGTTTGCTCCCATCACCGTGTTGCGAGCTCTCTGGCAAAACCACAAATCCCAGAAAATCCCTTCTCAGACACCTTCCAGAACTCATGTCTCTAAGGTTCATGGTAGGAGGCTTCCCGTGAGGGAACGTCCCTGATGAAGACTCTGTCTGTCCTTCATTCTCTCAATTCCCCCAGTCCTCTGAATATGTGGCTTTTCATGTCCCAGCATGGGATGATGGACAGATCAGGGCAGATGGTTTGAGTAAGACTCCTACTTCACCTACCTCATGTTTCTTATGCATTCATTTAACACCTTTTATTTTGTCAGCATTTTTATTTTTAATTGACAAATAATATGTATATATATGTATATGTATGTGTGTGTGTGTATGTGTGTATATATATGGTGTACCATGGAATGCTTTGATATATGTTCACAATGTGGAATGATTACATCAGGCAAGTTAATAAATTTATCCCCTCCTAGGAGCAATAAGTTTAATGATCTACTGCACAGAATGGTGGCCATATAAGTAATAATGCATGATATATTTTAATGACCACTTCTTCCTAATCTAAGTTCTGGGTTAAGAAAATTCAACCTCAGTGTTTCTTGTAATAAAATAAAATTACTATCATCTTAAAGTGCTGTTCCAGCCTCTTGTAAGTGTTGTAGCATGTTTATCTATTTAATCTTTGCAACAACTCTATGCAGAGTTTGCTATTGTGGTCATTTTAAAGTTGAGACATTGCACTACAGAGAAGTTAAGTGACACTTATTTTTCCCTAGCCAATAAATAGAAAGAACTTGAAAAGCAGACATTCAGTTTTAGAGTCTGCATGTTTTGCCACCATTTTTTGTTTCTCTAAAAATGCTGAATTGTGGAGGACAGATTGGCTACTTTGACTCAAATCCCCTGGATTAACATAAAACAAACCGAGTCTTTTCCTCATGGCCATTTCCTTCCAATGGCTCAAGAAAACATCAATGACAAGTCTCTAGCATGAACACCTGTGGCATGCTTGAACGCATTGACCGAGTAGTTGAGAAATATTTGTCTAGCGCCTCCTAGTGGCACATTAGTGAAGTGGAGACATAATTAATTGGTTCATTCAGGTCAAAGTCTGCAATGTGGCTACAATGTAAAAAGGAATAAGAAATAGCAGAATCGGGGCGGGTGCGGTGGCTCACGACTGTAATCCCAGCACTTTGGGAGGCCGAGGCGGGTGGATCACCTGAGGTCGGGAGTTCGAGACCAGCCTGGCCAACATAGCGAAACCCCATCTCTACTAAAAATACAAAAAATTAGTGGGGTGTGGTGGTGGGCACCAGTAATCCCAGCTACACGGGAGGCTGAGGCAGGAGAATCGCTTGAACCTGGGAGGCAGAGGTTGCAGTGAGCCGAGATCGCACCACTACAGAATTGAATAAAGAGAAAATGATGGATTTTCGGGTGATGTAGGGACCTGCTAGCTGCTCCCTCTTTTTCTCTCTCTACACACACACAAACAAACATACACACACACGCACACACAATTTGAGAACAGCATTAAAGACAAGTAATACAGGGGAGCTCTGAGTGAAATAAGTAATCTTCAAACTTAAAAAATTGCAGAAGATGTTGTTATTGCATTTGTTTGTTAGGTTGTTTTTTGGGGTTTTGCTTTGTTTTTGAGAAAAGATCTCCCACTGCACTCCAGCCTGGGCAACAGAGCGAGATTCCATCTCAAAAAATAAAAATAAAAAATTAATTATGGTAAAATAACACATAACAAAATGTACCATTTTAAATCATGTTTAAGTGCACAGGTTAGTGATATTAAGAACATTCACTGTTGCTGGCGCAGTGGCTCATGCCTGTCATCCCAGCACTTTGGGAGGCTGATGCAGGCGGATGGCTTGAGGTCAGGAGTTTGAGACCAGCCTCATCAACATGGTGAAATCCTGTCTCTACTAAAAATACAAAAATTAGCTGGGTGTCGTGGTGTGTGCCTATAATTCCAGCTACTCGGGAGGCTGAGACAGGAGAATTACTTGAACCCAGGAGGCAGAGATTGCCGTGAGCTGAGATCACACCACTGCACTCCAGCCTGGATGACAGAGTGAGACTCTATCTCAAAATATAAAGTATAATAAAATAAAATAAAGAACATTCATTGTTGGCCACATGTGGTGGCTCACACCTATAATCCTAGCACTTTGGGAGGCCAAGGCAGGAAGATTGCTTGAGCCCAGGAATGGTGAGAAGAAGAAACAGAAGCAGACAGAGGACCAGTTAAAACATGGAAGCCGCTTTCCATAAGACATGCCCACCAGCATACCATATCAGTTTACCATTGCCATGGCAATACATGGGAGTTACTGCCCCCTTCTATGGCAATGACTTGAGCACTCACAAGTTGCCACCCTTTTCCTAGAAATTTCTGCATAAACTGCCCATTAATCTGCATGTGATTAAAAGTGGGTATAAATATGACTGCAGCAGTGCCCTGAGCTCCTGCTCTCTGCAGGAGCAGTCACAGAACTGTGATGCTACCTTCTCCATAAAGCTGTTTCTTCCACCACTGGCTTACTCTTGAATTCTTTCCTGAGGGAAGCCAAGAACCCTCCCAGGCTAAGCCCCAATTTGAGGCTCACCTGCTCTGCATCCATCTGTGATCTTTTCTTTGTCTTTCGTAGTCTGCAGTCACAGATGCTTCAAATTTTGGATTTATGTTTATCCTGCTTAGAATTACTTCCTATGTGTATTGTCAAATGCCTTCCTTCAATTAAATAATTGTTTTAGTCATGTTTCTTTATTTTTTCTTAAATGTTGACTCTTCACCATTTTTCTTATTTTGTGTTTAAGGAATCATAATTAACTGCAATTGATGATGCTTACAACAACAACATTTGTAATAATAATATTTATTGACTGCTTATTCTATACAAGGCGATTTCACATTAACTAATGCATATAATCCTCATAGCTACTCTGTGAAGTAGACACTGGTTTTCTCATTTTACACATGAAGAAACCAAATCACAGAGATGATATAGCTACCAGGAAGCAAAGTCAAGAACTTCAGCCCAGTATTTTTTCTCATAACCAGATGTGTATTGGACAGGAAGAGAAAAGAAAGAAAGAGAGAAAATCAAGAAGTCAATCTGACTATAATAGTACTACTTCAAATTTTATGTGACCCTCTGCTTCATGAAAAAATTAAGTACTTATCATGATTTATTAGAAAGCTAGCATGCCTGGGTATAGAATCTGCAAGCAGAAGTTTCTAACTTATGACATTGGACCTGATGCTTCCATGAATTCTAGGAACAAAAAGTTCTACAAGAATCTGCTGAAGTCACCTTGATCTGCTCTTTCCCTTGGGCAATGGCACAATTATATACTAGAAAAAAATTGTACAACAAATGCTCCCCTCCAGGTTCACTGTTATATATGGACCCACTTTAATTTCACTGAGCTCTTGAAAGAACTGATTTCTGAGGATAAAACAGTGGGTGAGGCCATCAGTTTTTATCCCAAATGGAATGAATCAGTCAGGTGAGCTCTGCTCCTATGACCATTGTAACAGTAAGTTTGTGGTGGGTAACACATGGTCCCCATGGTCTCAGGGAGCTGTGAGAAGGATGTCATCTTCCTTGTCACACCCACAGAAGGGGAAGGTCCCACAGCATGGCTGCAGCCATGGTTTCCAAATTGTGTTGAACACAGAGAACTGCTGTGGGACAGGTGTTAGTGTCCTACGATGCTCTTTTATGGCTGCCTCCATCTTCTTGATCACGGAGTCAAATAATGGTTCATTGTCAGGGTTCAGTGGAAGGGCTTCTGAAGGGTCTCTTGAGATGTCAAAGAGGAGTGGTGGGTCGTGGTAGATTACATCCCCTGAACATGAACATATTCCACTCCCATAGCAGGCACCAGTTCCTTCAGGGTAGAATTTGGGAGTCACATAATGAGCTTTCCACACAGTTGCACCTAAAAAGTAAGTTGCATTATGATACCATCTTGGTGGTGATTTTAGGACTCTTTTCATTAAAGATGTTTTTCTCAAATGCTTTTTCTAGTGATTGATAATACTCTTCTGCACAAAATTACACAGCAACAGTAGCATGTCTTCAACTCTAAGAACAATGTACAATTTTACTGCAAACTTGAAGACATTTTTAGAAATCTTGTCATGAGAACATTTGGAGATAACAATGACGACCCAGGTGGGAATAGGGTAATTCTGGGAATACCAAATTAAAATTCTACCTCAATCTGATTAGGTACAAACAAAATTAAAAGTGATCCAAGGCTAAATACCACTTTCACATCTGAAATTGACAAAAGTAATTTGGCAAAATTAATCATTCTTTATCCTTTTCTCCTTCCCTCTTCTGTCTTTTCCTTCCTCCTCTTCCCTTCCTCCCTCCCTCTTTCTCGCTTCTTTCCTTCCTTCCTTCTTTCCTCCATTTCTTTTTTCTTCCTTCCTTTCTTTCTTTCCCTCCTTCCTTCCCTCCCTCCCTCGCTCCCTCCTTTCCTCCTTTCTTTCCTTCCCTTCCTTCCCTTCCCCTTCCCCTTCCTTCCTTCCTTCCATCCTTTCTTCCTTCCTTTCCTTCCTCTCTCCCTCCCTCCCTTTCTTCTTTCTTCTGATATGAAATGGTTAGCAAATCTATTTTCAGAGATCAAATTTTTTTTATGTTTTATTATTTACTTATTTATTTATTTTGAGGTAAGCTCTCGCTCTCTCGCCCAGGCTGGAGTGCAGTGGCAGCATCTAGGCTCACTGCAACCTCTGCCTCCTGGGTTCAAGTGATTCTCCCACCTCAGCCTCCCTAGTAGCTGGGGTGCCACCCTGCCTGGCTGCAGTGATCAATTTTAGATAGAAAACATAAGCATTGCCCAGCCTCTGGTCAATGAGGATTTTACCAAAGTCTACTGGTGGAGTCTTGCAGAGAAGCTGTGCTTTCCTACTAAAATAGGATTAAATCATCTAACTGGATTCTTTACCGCCTTTGGTTTTTTCCCTCCTTACTGCATGGAGTGCAGGTGTGATGCCTGGAGGAACTGCAGCCACTTTGCAACCATGGGGTGAGACGCATAAGAATGAAAGCTAGTGTGTCAGAGGTGGCTGAGTGGAAACAAGAATCCTGGTCCCATGACCGTGGTACTGAGCACTGTGTCAGCCCCATGCTCCCAACTTCTGGAATTATGGTGAGAAAAAATAATAACAAAAAAATTCTACTGTATAATCCTCTATAGTTAAATTTGGGAGGCTTATGCTGTTTACGGGGCTGTTTTATTTATCATTGATCATGTCCTGCACTCATATAGAATCTTAAAAACATAGGTTTTTACTTATTTTTGTTTTTGTAATTGTTTTATGTAGGACTATCTGCATCAAAATGAAGATACATCACACCACAAGTGACTGATCCCATCAGAGAAAATTCCTCCTGCAAATAAAGTTAAATCCAACCAAGTAAGAATTCTGGAATTCCATGCAATGACTCCAGAAGACCTTTCTTTACAGGTGTAAGGCAATCAATACTATTTGTTAATTTCTATTTGTTTCCATTGACTCCCATAGCGTGAATGTGGGACAGAAACAATCACTAGGATGTTAGAAAGGAAGGAAGGTGGAGAGAAGCAACCACCATGCAGGCCACGTTGAAAAATGTACTTCTCGTTGCTAGAATAATTACTTCAGTCATCCCTAAGTTGTGGGTATTCATAGTCTCTGTTTATCTCTTGTTCTCTCTCTCATGTATACATTCACACAAGCTAATGCATACTTACACATACACATTAATCATGTTTTCTTAATTTTCTGTATCCTATAATGTTTTGACTTTTTTTTTTTTTTTTTTTTTTGAGGCAAGGTCTCACTTTGTCACCCAGGCTGGAGTACAGTGGCACGATCACTGCCAACTGCAGCCTCAAACTTCCCACTCAGCCTCCTGAGTAGCTGGACTACGATTGTATGCCACCATTCCTGGCTAATTCTTTTTTTTTTTTTTTTTCTTTGTAGAGACAGGGTCTTGCAATGTTGCCCAGGCTGGTATCAAACTCCTGGGCTCAAATAATCCTCCTACCTTGGCCTCCTAAACTGCTGAGATTACAGCTGTAAGCCACTGTGCCGGGCTAGTATTTTGACAGCTTGAGGGGCCTGATAGACTCAGGGAAAGACTACTCCTCCCAGGGCTAGCTGATTCCTAAAAATAGTGATATGGTTTGGCTCTGTCCCCACCCTAATCTCACCTTGAATTGCAATAATCCCCACAGGTCAAGGGCAGAGCCAGGCAGAGATCATTGAATATGGGGGCAGTTTCTGCCATACTGTTCCCATGGTAAGGAATACGTCTCACGAGATCTGATGGGAGACGGAGCTTGCAGTGAGCTGAGATCCGGCCACTGCACTCCAGCCTGGGTGACAGAGCGAGACTCCGTCTCAAAAAATAAAAAATAAAAATTAACTGGTTGTGGTGGTGGGTGCCTATAGCCCCAGTTACTCAGGAGGCTGAGGCAGGAGAATCACTTGAACCCGGGAGGCGGAGGTTGTGGTGAGCCAAGATTACACCACTGCACTCCACCTGGGTGACAGAGTGAGACCCTATCTCAAAATAAAGTAAAATAAAATAAAAATCCTACTGCAGTGCACTGTGTATGTGGCTTTCCCAGCGAAAAAGCACCATCATGGCTGGGCAATATCCGCACATGGTACAACTTCCTCCAGGAGACGAAGGAGACAGGAACAGGGCCCTTATCATCTTTCCACGTGTCCGCGGCCTTCATACTTACAGTCCTTCTGATGCCACCTGACCGTGTGCAGATAGCCCCCACAGTAGTGGAATAGGAACTCATGGTCGGAGTGGGACGCCCTTCCTTCCAGCAGGGGCATTAGGTTCCGGCCGTCAATCACTCTTGGGAGAGAAGGGGGCATGTAGAAGGTGATGAGAGAGGCATGGTTCAGTCACGCATTTTATAGCAGAAGAAAGAGGAGGAGGAGGAGGAAAAGGAAGGGGAGGAAGAGAAGGAGGCAAAAGATAAAGAGGAAAAATTTCCTTTTTCTTTTTTTGAAACCGAGTCTTGCTCTGTCGCCCAGGCTGGAGTGCAATGGTGCAATCTCTGCTCACTGCAAACTCCGCCTCACGGGTTCAAGCAATTCTCCTGCCTCAGCCTCCCAAGTAGCTGGGATTACAAGCACACGCCACCATGCCCCGCTAATTTTTGTATTTTTAGTAGAGACGGGGTTTCACCATGTTGGCCAGGCTGGTCTTGAACTCCTGACTTCATGATCCGCCCGCCTCAGCCTCCCAAAGTGCTAGGATTACAGGCATGAGCCACTGTGCCCGGCGGAAGAAGGAATTCTTAAAACTTTCTCCTTTTCCCTCATTTTATAACAAAAAGAAAAAGAAACAAAACATTCATTTTCTGAGGTCATGGAAGAAGAGAACAGCTGGAACTATTATCCTGATACCTTGCAAGACAATATGAGTTAATGTTGGTGACTGGAAAAATTAAGCTATTTACGCTCTTTTGATTCCAGTGAAACTTCACATTTAATGAATAGATATCACCCCACACACATGGAATTAAATCGTTAAAGCACAGGATGTATGTGTTCATTTTAAAGCTCATAGACAAGGCCAGACCCGGTGGCTCATGCCTGTAATCTCAGCACTTTGGGAGGCCGAGGTGGGTGGATCACAAGGCCAAGAGAGCAAGACCATCCTGGCCAATGTGCTGAAACCCCATCTCTACTAAAAATACAAAAATTAGCTGGGCATGGTGGCGCCGGTCTGTAGTCCCAGCTACTCGGGAGGCTGAGGCAGGAGAATCGCTTGAACCCGGGAGGCAGAGGTTGCGCTGAGCCAAGATCACGCCACTGCACTCCAGCCTGGGCGACAGGACGAGACTCTGTCTCAAAAAAAAAAAAAAAAAACCTCATAGACAAAGTGCAAACCAGAAACAATAATATCATTTAGCACACATGCAATCACACATACGTGTTTTGTTTTTGTTTTTGTTTGAAACAGGGTGTCACCCTGTCACCCGGGCTGGAGTGCAGTGACGAGATCTTGGCTCACTGCAATCTCCACCTCCCGGGTTCAAGCGATCCTCCCACCTCAGCCTCCCAAGTAGCTGGGATTACAGGCACGTGCTACCACACCAGACTAATTTTTGTATTTTTAGTAGAGATGGGGGTTTCAGCACGTTGGCCAGGCTGGTCTCGAACTCCTGACTTCAAGTGATCCGCCTGCCTCGACTTCCCAAAGTGCTGGGATTACAGGCATAAGCCACCGCACCTGCTCTATGCATACATGTTTTTATTCAGTAATCATTTAACATTTAATTGTGTAATGGTCTAGAAGCAGTGAGGGATGTGATGATGTATGAGAATCAGATCCCATCCATGAGAACAGTCAAACACACACCTTCATAAGTGTAATATGACAAAGAATATTAAGGTATACTCTAGGAAGAAAACAAAATATTCCACCATGCACCAAGGGGAGAAAGACATCTGGCCCTATGGGCAGAATATTGATAATTAAGTAATATACTATGCATATACACACACACATAGAATTATCAAGTATATCCACATATGTTCAAATATATCACCCTAGGTTAGGAGCAACCACTGTTTCCATACCTGTCCTGGGGCAAGATCCCTCCGCCTATATAAGACAGCGTCGGATAGATGTCCATTAGGCTAGTGGGCTCATTGATCACTCTCCCAGCCTCCAAGACCGACGGCCATCGGAATATCCCTGGCACACGGATACCTCCTTCCCATCCTCCCATTCCTTTGCCACCTAAAACCAAAGATTACAACACAACCAAAGATGAGTTAAAACCCAACCATACTGGCCGGGCGCAGTGGCTCACACCTGTAATCCCAGCACTTTGGGAGGCTGAGGCGGGCGGATCACTTGAGGACAGGAGTTCAAGACCAGCCTGGCCAACATGGTGAAACCCCGTCTCTGCTAAAAATACAAAAACATCAACTGGGCATGGTGGTGGGCGCCTGTAATTCAAGCTACTTGGGAGGCTGAGGCAGGAGAATCGCTTAAACCCAGGAGGAGGAGGTTGTGGTGAGCCGAGATTGCGCCACTGCACTCCATGGTGGTCCATGCCTGTAGTCCCAACTACTCGGGAGGCTGAAGTGGGGGGATCAGAGACGAGGAAGTGGAGTTTGCAGTGAGCTGAGATTGTGCCACTGCACTCCAGCCTCGGTGACAGGGTGAGACTCTGTCTCCAAAAAAGAAAAAAGAGAAAGAAAAGAAAAAGACGGGTTTTATCTACATTATAGTGATCCTTGAGGAACAAGCTAAAAAATTTTACCCCGTGATTTCCCCTATAGAGGAAGAAAGAGAGGAGTGTGAGTAGAAAAATGGCCAGAGGCAGAGTTAAGAATCACTTCTTAGACAAAAGTCCCCTTGGGTGTTTCTGAGCACCAAACAAATGAAGCCCTTGCCTTAAGATCCATGGTGAGATTCAGGTGGTTGTTACAGAGTAGAAAAATGGCCCTATGCCAAATGCCAGTGTCAAGACCATATGTCTAGACTCTTTAAGAAAAAATAGGAGCCTCTCTGGAGGAAAAGGTCTCTTCCTATGTGAAATGTTTATTGAATGCCTTCTATGTGTGCACCTGTCTGACAGGCAGCATTACAAAGAAACACAAAACCGGAAGCCTCTAGCAGAAAATTAGGTAAAATTCACTGCAGACACATTCACTGATCTACCAGTCTAACCAGTGTTGAAAGGCAGCTCAGCTTCTTGGCACCATTTTTTTTTTTTAATTGAGACACTGTCTCCTTCTGTCGCCCAGGCTAGAGTGCAGTGGCGCGATCATAGCTCACTGCAGCCTCCAACTCCTGGGCTCAAGCAATCCTCCCTCCTGAGCCTCCCGAGTAACACCATTCTTCGTTATAAGAAAAACTTGACAAGCTCCCTGAAGCAAATCTATGTGTTTTTAACACACAATCATAAAGCCATCCTGATGTTTTCTTCATCTTATTTAATAACCTGTATCTTTGTGGGGCAGAGTGGGGGGCGTAACTAGACTAGAACAAAACCAATTGTTTATCCAGGAGATCTAAGTCTCTCTATCCATTGAATTCATTGCTTCACAGGGAGCACCATGAGAAACAGGTATCCTGTCCCAAAGCCTGAGAAATGCTCACAACAATTTTGCCAGAGTCCTATTCCAGGGTTATGTGTGCTTTTTAAGGACAGGGGCTTTACACTCACACATACTCATGCAATTATAATAATTATTACAATATACAATATGTACAGTTGTTAGAATCATCATGACTATAATAATCACATTTCATTAGATGGTATGTATATGGTAACTCAAACCTGTTGCTCACTTTTTCTACTAGGCTTAGTACCAATATAATCTTTGCTAATTAACAGTGATGACTACAGCAAGACTACATGACAAGTCAGAGGAGGTGAATGCTTTCAGGAGCTCACTTCTATTAATTTGCAATATATAATCCAGTATATACAATCCTATATATATATGTACATATATATATTCACTATATATAATCCTATCTGTGCATGCATATACGTAGGGTTTTATATTGTAAATATAATGAATATATAAAGTGAATATATATATTGAATTATATATATTATATATAATGGATATAGTGACTATATATACTTAGTAAATGTATATAGGATTATATATATTATACTGAATATAGTGAATATATAAAATTATATATTATATACAATGAATATTGTAAATATATATAGGGTTATGTGTAATATATAATGAATATAGTGAGTATATATAGTGAATATGTGTAGGGTTATGTATACTCTATACAGTGAATATATAGAATTCTATATACTATATATAATAAACATAGTGACTATAAACATAGTAAATATATTTATAGAATTATATATTATATATACTGAATATATAAAATTATGTGTAATGATCTATACAATAAATATACTAAATACATAGAATTATGCATATATATAATGAATATAATGACTATATATACATAGTGAATATTATGTATATTATATGTAGTAAATATGTAAAATTACATGTATTATATTATATGTAATGAATATAGCGAATATATAGGATTATATGTGTTATATGTAATGATATAGTAACTATACATACATAGTGACTATATATAGGATTATATATCACATATGATGAATATATGATTATATATTATAAACAATTAATATGGTGAATATGTATACATAGTGATTATATAGATAGGAAAATATATATGTAAGACACACACACAGAACTTTTTAATGAAATACAAGGAAGTTCAAACATTCTGATTTTATAATGATGACAATTTTGATACCCTTTTAGTTTTTTTGTTTTACTTGGAAGGTTAGGGGGTAGTGGGAAAACAGCAAATACCGAATTCTTTTTTAAATTATTCTTTCTGTTGGTATGCCTTTGGTGATGCCTAAGTGTGGGTGCTATGGAGTTCTTGAACAACCCGGCATGAAGTCTATCAAAGTGAGCTGGAAGAATCTGCTGGCCATGAGGAGATAGGCACCCCAGTCAAATGAAAAACTATTTTTTCTGATAGACATAACACTTGTTAAAGCATAATAAATAGCATCATTGATGTTACCGAATTAAAAACCTGCATCTGAGAATCCAAGTGAGGATTGATCTAAAGGAGCAGTTCTCACCTAGAAATGACCTTGCCGCCAGGGGGCACTGGGCAATGTCAGGAGACATTTCTGGTTGTCGCTGCTCTGGGGTGGGTGCTACTGGCATTTGTGGGTGGAACCCACAGACGCTGTTCAACACCTACAATGGCACAGGAGGCCCCCAGCCAAAGAATCCTCCAGACTCAAATGTCAATCGTGCGGAGGCTGGGAAATCTGCCATAGATGGTCATTGAGATCCTATGCTCTCTCTCATGGGGTTGGCATTGCTTCAAACATTTTACTTTGAAGCTCTTGGAAACTGCTCCAAAATTTGCAGCTTTTTTTTTTTTTTTTTTTTTTTTGTCTAGCTTAATAAGAGTCTGACTCACTTAAAAATACCTGAACATCATGGCAAATGAATTCAAGCAAACGCAAAGCCAGTAGAGACTACTGATTTTCAATGGACAGGTGTTGGTTCTCTGCGCACAATCACCTTTGTAGATCCCGTTCCAGCCGCCCAGCTGAACAGCCCCATCCAGGGGCTCCAGGTGGCCCCCGTTGTCAGAGGTGAAGTACACCAAGGTGTTGTTGGCCAGGCATTCCCGGTCTAGGGCATCCAGAATTTTACCTGGTGAGGGTCAGAGACACAAAGACGTTGACCTCTCGATGCAGATCACCACTGCTTTATTATATGTTTGCTATTATGCATTTATTACACATAGCATTTAAATGTTATTCTGCATTACACAATATTGTATAATTAATCATATAATATTGTAATATATACTATTTTAAACTGTATGTAATATAGTATATATAATATATATTATATCCAGCAGTTAAAATATTTAATATATAATGTAATAATGTATATGTTATATTTAATATAATAATATACACTTTCATACATTTTAATTACCAACTATATATTTATTATATATTGTATGATATATAGTACATATTTCTTACAAATACATATTAATATATAACATGATGTATTAGAAATGCATAAAGAATTGTTATATATTAAAATGTAATCAATTATAGAATAGAATAAAATATATTGCAATATGTATAATCAATACATATTATGTATTATTATACCATATGACTTTACAATACTAGAAACATCATTATATAATAGTTTATGATTATTAATACACTATATCATTGTGTAAAAATTGTTATATAATTATATAATAGCATGTAAATATTATTTTATTATATAGTATTTTGTACATCAATGTAATATGTAAAAATATGTTTATTTATAGATATATAGGAAAAGATATTAAATATAAGATAAAATATGAGTATATGTAATAAATGTAAAATATATAAGGAATATATAAAATTTTATAATATATCTAATATATGAAATTTTATCATAAATTTATATCATTTATATGAATAAATACTATATTATTTTATACAATTGTATGATATTGTGTGTCACATATCACATTAATTAATTTTATTATATTAATGTAATTATATAAATTATATTAAATAGACTAAATACATTAATTATATTAATTTAAAATATAGATAGTTTGTATATAATATATAAAGTATTGGTTTATTATATAATTTTATTGCATATGTTCATTATTTTATTATTTAATATATAATAAAGTCTCTTTTATTATACAAATCATGTAATAATATATAACGTCATCATTGCCCCAAACGATTCAAATAGACAATGCCAACTAGGCCCAGCAGTTAAATGAACCGATGAACATTAATTTTTAAAAATACAGTTTGCAAAATGACACCTCCAGGAACACCTGAGCAAAGCCATCCTCGTACTCCAGGGCACGGCACCGCCTCCCTTAGAGATTTTGCTGTCCTGGCTGCTATCTGAAGTCTGCTATCTGCAGGTTATTCTTGCTGTCCGGGTTATGGTTAAGACCTAATGACAATTAATGCTGCGCTAGACTCAGCAGACACTGTCTTTAAGGTGTTGACAATCCCTCAGGAGGACAGTTTTTTAAAATAATAAGTAGAAAGCTGTTCTAGCAAAATTCCAAACAACATTCATTTCCTTTCTGATGTCTGTTGAGCATTTGCTAATCAACAGATAACACCGTCCTGGGCCTGAGGTCCCAATGCACTTCTCGTTTACACTAGATCATCTCTGTGATGCTCTTGTCCCATTCAGAGATAAAAGAAAATGTAAGGAGCCGCACAGAAAACTGTTTATACGTAAACTCATTAACCTTTGTTATCTACTGTTCAAAAGTGATTTGTTTTACAAGTGACATATACTATTTTTTAGAAATGTTATCATTAGAAATTAAGATATTTTAAAGCCCAGGGTTTGTAAGATGAAAGATTATAAAGGCTTTCTGGGAAGAGAGTAATTATATGTAAATTATCAATTCACATTAGATCTGGCTATAATATCAAAAAAATCATAAAAGTGATTTGTAATTTATACTGTGCAAATATAGTAGCTGCAAATTCTTTTTCTGTTTCAAAACAAATACATAGGCAAATAATTGTCCGTAGAGTGTCTACAGTGAAAATAGACAGATGCATATGAATATATAAATACTAACGGGAATAGATCACTTGTAAGACCTCTTACCAAAGACAACTGGAAAGAAACCAATAATGAAAAGTGATTAAGGTTGGGCCCAATGGCTCACACATGTAATCCCAGGAGGCCGAGGTGGAAGGTTTACTTGAGCCCAAGAGTTCGAGACCAGCCTGGGAAAGATGGCAAAACTCCTTCACTACAACACACACACACACACACACACACACACACACACAAATTGGCCAGACATGGTGGCGCACACTTTTAGTCTCAGCTACTCAGAAGGCTGACGTGGGAGGATCACCTGAGGCCTGGAAGTCAAGGCTGCGGTGAGCTGTGATCGCACCACTGCACTCCAGCCAGACTGGGCAAAAGAGTGAGACCCTGCATCTTAAAAAAAAAAAAAAAAAAAAGGGGAGGGGGGGATTAAAAGTGTTTTTTAATAGGCACAAGTTTCTTTCATTGGAAAATTTAAAATGTCATTGAATTCTTGAAGATTCATTAAGTTCATTTTGCACCTTGTATTTGCATTTGCACGAGTATAGCATTGTCAAGGTTTATTTTTGAGTAAAGTTAATAAATTACTAAACCTGTGAGTTTTATACTCATATTGTTAAATAGTAAAATAATACCCACAGAGATACCTGTCTGACTTTCAACATGTCTTCATTTTGGTAGAATTTTTATAAGAAATGATGGAGAAAACTCAGAATATTGGGAGATGTTTTGCAGAAAAATAGCTACTCATCATTTCTCCTGTGTCAAATAATATTAGCCATTTAATAATGCAATTGCTAGCTTCTGTAACACGTCTTCATCATGTATTTACATATACCGTAAAACAAACATAATTATTTCTCAGTGATAAATACTCAGACTTTAACAGAAATTCCCTTTGCAGGAAACTGTCCTTTGACTAAGTACAAATATAGTAAAAGCAATTTCAAAAGAAGCAAAGAAAAAAAAAATCCCAATTATATAATTCCATAAAGGCTACAATGTTATAGCGGTTTTTAACTGTAACACATTTCAATGTTTGTATTTCATTACCAAGGAATTAAATTATATATAATAAATGTGTATATATGCAACATACAGTACTATGTGTATATATATATAAAAAAAACATAACATGTGTATACATATAAACCATATGGTGTGTGTGTGTATATATATGTATATAACATATGGTGCTTAATTCTATTAAAACTAGCTATAGTATTATGCATAAAAGTGATTTGTAATTTATACCATGCAAATAAAATAACTGCAACTGGGTGTGTATATATATATACACACACATACACTTCCCACAGCAAAGATTAAATTAAGAAATACAGAGCTTAGCTTTAGTTCAACAAGCTTAAAAAGGGTTTGGATGTCAGGGATTAGTTCCCTTTAAGCCCTTAAGTTTTTCCCTTTAATACATTCCTTTTTTCTCCCCATTTCTGCTTAAATGCCTTACTGGCAGCCTGGCAGCACTGCCTTTCCTTGTATTCTTTTTTTTTTTTTTTTTTTTGTTGAGACAGGGTCTCGCTCTGTCACCCAAGCTGTAGTGCTACCTCCACCTCCCAGGCTCAGGTGATCCTCCCTCCTCAGCCTCCTAGGTAGCTGGAACTCCAAGGCGTGTGTGTGACACCATGCCTGGCTAATATTTGTATTTTTCTGTAGAGATGGAGCCTTGCTATGTTGCCCAAGCTGGTCTCAAACTCATGGGATCAAGCAATCCTCCCGCCTCGTCCTCCAAAAGTGCTGGGACTACAGGCATGAGCCACCACACCCCGCCCCTCTCTGTATTTTATCTCCTCTTTGGGATTAAATATAGATGGTAAATATTACAATGGTACCTAGAATTTGAGGGAAACACACACAGTGGAAATATACAAGAGAAATTTATCCCATGACAGGATTCCCCTCTTTGTCCTATCTGACACCACTAGCTCTTTGGTAATTTTAACTAGTTTTTTATAGCTCACTTAGATTGTGGTTTTCAGAGAAAAGAAAGTTATTTATAATAAAATTTGATTGATTAACACCCCTTAAATGCATTTAAATTAAAATAGCTCCGTTTCTTTCAAAGGCACTCCATATAAATAGACAGAGGCGGCTGATAACTGGGAGATTGTTAGTTTAGATGGTTTGGCAGAGCACCGTTTTCAGAAGTTTGCACTCAGAAGAAGAAAAGTACTGTATTCCAAAATGAAACACCATTGCTGAGAAGAAAGACAACTCTGTCAGGTACATAGAGGCTGGGTGGGCGAATGCAATTCAACCAGCACAGCTAGTTATTATTCTGGGATGCATACAGTGACGCTTCCTGCCTGCTAATTTATTATCCTTAGCATTTCTTTATAGTGAACACTATGCCTTTGAAATAAATTGCTTTAGTTGTGTTAAATCCCCATCCCAAATTTCTATGTATTTCCTGTAGAACTGACTAATCAGAATAACATTTCCCTTTATATCCATCAAAATAACCAGCAATTGAAATTACAATATTCTTTTTTTTTTTTTTTTGAAACGGAATCTCGCTGTGTCACTCAGGCTGGAGTGCAGTGGTCTGATCTTGGCTCACTGCAAGCTCTGAATCCTGGATCCAGGTGATTCTCCTGCCTCATCCTCCCAAGTAGCTGGGACTACAGGCCCACATAACCATGCCTGGCTGATTTTTATATTTTTAGTAGAGACGGGGTTTCACCACGTTGGCCAGGCTGATCTAGAATTCCTAACCTTATCAAGTGATCTGCCAGCCTCGGCCTCTCAAAGTGCTGGGATTACAGGTATGAGCCACTGTGTGCCCGGCCAGGAATTACAGTATTCTTTACAGTGCAACTTTATTTATCCTGCCAATGAGTTTTTCAGAAAAGTGACTGTCTTTATTTTAAAGATGGGAAAACTTACATTTACAAACTGTGACTTCTATTGGGGAATATATTTCACTGGTATTGCTGAACAATTAAAAGCCATCTTTTAATTCAATTCAGGGATGAAACAAACACTTATCAGGTATTTATGCTATGCAAGGGGCTGGACATAATTTGAGACAGTACAGATTTATTTTTCTGTAGCCCGTACTTCAGATATTTACAGTTCTGTCACTGAATACTTACCCACCATCCAATCCATTTCTTCTACATTGTCCCCATACCTGCCATATTTACTGTGCCCGACAAACTTCTCTTTGGAGATGAGTGGAGTATGTACGTGCAGGAACGAAAAAAAGAGGAGAAAAGGTTCCCGTTTGACCCTAAGGGGTAGAAAGTTACCAAAATTACCTTCACAAATAAAGCCATTTCCACCATTTAAATGCGATTCTGCATTGATGAAAAGATCTCATAATGGTTGCTGGAGGTTTTCTATGTACTTCAGATGACAATACCTCTCCTGTGAGTCGTAAATACCACGAGGTTTATGTTGAAAGGATATGAGGAGGAACGAAGGATAACAGAACATTTGTGTTCCCAGTGAAATGTTTCATGTAGCCAGGCGCAGTGGCTCATGCCTATATTCTTTGCACTTTGGGAGGCTGAGACAGGAGGATTGCATGAGCCCAGGAGTTTGAGACCAGCCCGGGCAACAGGGCAAGACCCCGTCTCTACAAAAAAATTCAAAAATATAGCTGTGCATAATGGCACACCTGTGATCCCAGCTACTCAGGAGGCTGAGGCAAGGGGTTCACTTGAGCCTGGGAGGTGGAGGCTGCAGTGAGCTATTATCACAACACTGCACTCCAACCTGGGCAACACAGTGAGACCCTGTCTTAACAACAACAACAAAAATGTTTAATGTGGTTCATTTTATACTCTCTTGTGTGCAGTTTAGCATCTGACATAAAGTAGCAGCTTAATAAATCTTTTAATCTTTGCTGAATGAGTTATAAAGTATGAATTCTCCTCATCTATTGTCTCAAAGTGTTCTTTTAGGTATGAGTTCAGAAGAATCATATCTTAAGGACAGACTCAGATGTGCCACAGTAAGGATTTGATGCTCCTTACTTTCCATTTTCCCTTCTTTCTTTCTTCCACCTCCTTCATGGTTCCTGGAACATAAGTCTGATGGCTGGAGCTTTGGCATCCACCTTGGGCCATGAGGCTGCTCACAAAGGTGGCAGAGAACAAGATAAAAGCTGAGGTGTGAATAACCTCACTGTATCTGTAGCCTGCCTACCCCAAGAGAGAAATAAATTCTCCTCATTTACATCTTGCTTTTTGTATTCTGCATTTTATGTATTTATTTATTTTGAGACAAGGCCTCACTCTGTTGCCCAGGCTGGAGTGCAGTGGTGCAATCATGACTCACTGCAGCCTCGACCTCCTGGGCTCAAGTGATCCTTCCACCTCATCCTCCCAAGGAGCTGAGACCACAGGTACATCCCACCAAGCCTGGCTAATTTTGTACATTTTTTGTAGAGATGGGAGCTCACTATATTGCCCAGTCTGGTCTCAAACTCCTGGGCTGAAGCAATCCTCCTGCCTCAGCCTCCCAAAGTGCTAGGATTACAGATATGAGCTACCACGCCTGACCTTGTGTCTTGCATTGCCACATACAGTCATTCTAAAGCTACTCCTTTACACATTTTTACAACCAGCATAGAAAGAAAGGAAGGAGTTGGAGATTGAATATGTTCCCAAAAAGGTAGCCCAAGCAAATGGGTTGGGATGGGAAGAGAAGGTAAGATGAACGGAGAGCTGAGTGGGTGGCTGTATCACTGTTCTCATGGTCGTGTTGGAATAAATAATGAATCTGACGGGCACAGGGGCATATGAGTGAATGATATTCCACTGCGTACCCTTCAGCCTGGTGGAGTAACAATATAGCCTCCCCTCTCCACTCCCTGTCAACCCCACTAAGGAAGGTGACAAACAGTGTCAATGAGAATCCACACCAACAATTTTAATGTGCCTCTAATTTGTAATCTAGGCTGGGCACAATGGCTCACACCTGTAATCCCAGCATTTTGGGAGCTCAAGGCAGGAGGATCGCTTGAGCCCAGGAGTTTGAGACCAGCCTGGGCAACATAGCAAGGCACTGTCTCTATGGAAAAATAATTTTATAAAATTAACTGGGTGTGGCCATGTGCGTCTGTAGTCCCAGCTACTCAGGAGGCTGAGGTAAGAGGATCACTGGTGCCCAGGAGTTTGAGGCTACAGTGAACTATGATTGCACCACCGCACTCCAGCCTGAGTGACAGAGTGAGACTCTGTCTCCAAATAATAATAATAATAATAATAATAATAATAATTTGTAATGTAGAAGTGAGCTGGTATGGGATGATGAGAGCTCATTACAGTCATGCCTGCATAGCTTGTGTTGAACATAGAAAACTTAAAACTGGGTATCTATAAATACAGAGCCACCTCCCAACAGTTCATGGACAGAGAGCTCTTCCAGCTGTGTCTGAATATGTGTCTGGGTATGTGTCCAAGACAGAGGAAAAAATTTACCCCCCAAGTTTAATCAATTTACACAACAATCCACACTGAAGCAATATAGAATAAAATATGGCAACTCCAGTTTTTGTTTTCAGAAAAGGGGTAAGTGGCCGAGCATAGTGTAATCCCAGTAATTTGGGAGGCCGAGGTGGGTGAATCGCTTGAGCCCAGGAGCTTGAGATCAGCCTGAGCAATATGACAAAACCCCCTTTCTTAAAAAAAAAATGCAAAAATTAGCCAGGCATCATGTGTGTGCCTGTAGTCTCAGCTACTCTGGAGGCTGAGGTGGGAGGATCACTTGAGCTTGGGAAGTGGAGGCTGCTGTGAGCCATGATCGCACCACTGTACTCTAGCCTGGGTGGCAGAGTGAGATCCTGTTCCAAAAAGTAAAAAAAAAAAAAAATTAAAACATTAAAAATGGGAAAGTGAGCAAAATATGTGGGTTTTTTTGTTTTTGTTGTTTTGCCTTTTGAGCATTCAAAATTTGCAGGATATTTAACTGTTTTATTCTACCTAAGAGGAGACTCAAGTCTATCACAAATGTCACCTACATTTTTTTTCCTCAGCTTTCATTTTAGATACAGGGTCTCCATGTGCCGGTTTGTTACCTGGGCCTATTACACTCAGGGAGTAAGCAGAGCACCCAATAGGTAGTCTTCCAACCATGTCCCCCTGTCTCCCTCTCTCCTCTAGAAGTTTGCAGTCTATTGTTTCCATGTTTATGTCCATGGAGGCTCAATGTTTAGTTCCCATTATATCCCATGAAATACTACACAGCCATGAAAAAGAATGAGATCATGTCTTTTGCAGCAACACGGATGCAGCTGGAGGCCATTATTCTAAGCAAATTAATGCAGGAACAGAAAGCCAAATACCACACATTTTCTCCAAAAGATTTTTTGTTGTTGTTGTTTTTGAGACAGTCTTGCTCTGTCGCCCAGGCTGGAGCGCAGCGGTGCAATCTCGGCTCACTGCAAGCTCCGCCTCCCGGGTTCACGCCATTCTCCTGCCTCAGCCTCCCGAGTAGCTGGGACTACAGGCGCCCACCGCCACGCCCGGCTAGTTTTTTTGTATTTTGGTAGAGACGGGGTTTCACCGTGTTAGCCAGGATGGTCTCAATCTCCTGACTTCGTGATCCGCCAGCCTCGGCCTCCCAAATTGCTGGGATTACAGGCGTGAGCCACCGCTCCCGGCCTCTCCAAAAGATTTTTAAAGGTCCATGTTATCAAGGTGTGACGACCTGCCATGAAATAAAGATAAAATTTCCACGCAAGAAATCAGACAAGAAATGGCTAAATACCTTTCAATGAAAGCTAGCGCCTCCTTCAGCATGAGGGAAGCTACTTTCTCCTCTTTCATCGGCTGCTGGATAATTTCATGGTTCCTCATAAGGATGCAATTCCAACGCCGAGTAAATCCATAACTGGAATACCAGGAAGTGAAAAACAGAAAGGCGAGGAGAGCAAAGACAAAGATGACCTTCCACGGCACTGAGAACCAGCGGGCGAACTTGGGAATGAGAAGCAGAAAAGGAACCAGGGCAATGGCCACCGTGGAGATCCACAGTTTGATCCTGAGCCAGCGGTGCAGTTCTGGTGTCTTGGATGCCTGGCAGTCGCTTAAAAGTCCGAAAGGCACCCCATAAAAGTAGTGAAAACCATGGTTGAGCGGGTGGTAGCAGTGATCATTCCGAGAGGCGCAGCTCAAACCCAGGTGCCATTTGCCTAAAAGTAAAATAAAATCATACCACGGCAGCAGGGCAGCATTCAATGCTGGTCTGTTTCTAGAATGTGGGCTTCCCTTTGGAAAACTCAGATATAACTTTCATTTTGTGGTCATCATGGTTTTTTCTTGATGTCCCCGAATACCTCCCTGGTATAGACATGGACCCACAGCCTTCTCCCTGCAATGTGTCTCTTTCAGACAAAAGCCATGCAGCAGGAGCCGCTTTGCTTTTGCTACAAGGAGAGGAGCCTAGTGTTCATTCAGAAGAAATCTTTTGCTTGGTACCAAACAACCTCATGAACAATGAGAAAGTTTCCAGGTATCTGGAGCTTGCTAGGAAGCCAGAATCGATGTCTTGGTTGTTTGGTGGGGACAATACCAAGGACTCTCGGTGCAGCTTGCACATTCATGCTTTTAGCTAGCAGTGCCTTCCCACCCTCTGATTCCATCTCACTGAAAGGTAACCAAGATTGTATTTATAGATGGAACACCTCTTCTAGGTCCGCAAGCTAGGGATGACAAACTAGCCAAAGAATTTCATCAAGAACCAAATGATTCTGATGATGCAAGTAATTCCTTTTATCAAGCACATCCTCTAGGGGGCCAGGTCATGTTCTGATTTGTCCACACACATTATTGTATTCAACACTTCACAGATCCTGTATTACGAATAGAAAACACATTGTCTAGATTATTTTTTTAAGAGACAGAGTCTTGCTCTGTTGCCCAGGCTGGAGTGCAGTGGCATGATTATAGCTCACTGCAGCCTCGAACTCCTCGGCTCAAGCAATCCTCCCGCCTCAGCCTCCTGAGTAGCTGGGACTATAGGTGTGTGCCACCATGCCCAGCTAATTTTAAAATTTTATTTTGGTAGACCCAGGGTCTTGCTCTGGTGGCCTAGGCTGGTCTTGAACTCCTGGCCTCAAGCAATTCTTCTGCCTCAGCCTCCCAAAGTGCTGGGATTACAGGTCTGTGCCACTGTGCCCAGCTATCTAGATTTATTCAGAAGCCCGAGTCACATTAATGAATAATGGCAGAGTCAGATCTGAATCCTGTGCTCTAATGATGTGAGAACACTGCTCAAAGCTAATCTGGAGAACTCCCACTCACAGGACACTGCTGGGAGTTGCATGGGAATACCTGCCCTACTGATGGAAAACCTCTTAACCTTTTTTTAACTGAGAATATCTCAGAGCTGTGGCTTACAATTCATATTAGGAATCCTCAAAAATAGTGAACCATACAATGCTTTGGGGTAGCATTTCCCAAAAGGATTTGATCACACAAGTTATTCTTAGAGGAATATCTTCTAGCACTGGAATTCTACAAACTTATTTTTCGGTGAAAGTCTCCCTCACAAGCTCATGTCCCCCCCAACACCCCACCCCTGCCAAAAGGGCATAGAATATTATGTGATCTAAATCGACCAGCAACTGCCTCCATTTGACAACTCTTAATGCTTTAAGTTTTCAATTTCAACAGTACTTCGCTACAAATTTACGAGTTTTTCTGCTAATAATGGTGTCACAAACATTGTATCCCTCCAACACAATATTCCATTTTAGTGGCAACTTTGGATACCCTTGTTTGCTTTCTGTTCTCATTGTTTTTCCAATATTATGCCCTTGATTCTACACATCCCCAGTCAATGTGTGATCAATTCCTTCTCCAAGTGTCTTATCTCAAAGAGAAGTCGGTCAAACTGGCGCGCACAGAGCCAACATCCCCGGAAACACCTTAGATACTATGACAGAGGCCGCAGGATCACGTTTCCACGAGCAGAGTTCAGGCGCCATACCTATGAGTCCCGTGCGGTAGCCACGGTGCTGCAGCAGCTTGGCAAAAGTCGTTTCATTGGTAGGAAGACCACCTGAACCACCAAGCCACGTGAGGGCACGGTTGAGGTTGTAGGGAGACACCATCCCTAAATTCACAGGAGTCAATAGGTTAGCACCATAGTCTTTGCTAATACTGAATTTATCCCGACATGCTTCAAGTCCTTTCCTCCTGCACCTCCTCAAAGCCATTCTTCCCCAAGTTTTCTGTTGCCTTTCTGGCTGTACATCCTTGACTCTCCTTTTCCCACTTGCTAAATGCAAACATTCCCTTGGAATTAGGGCTGCCAGAATAAATATGGGATACTCAGTTACACTCCTTTGAATTTCAGACTAACAACAAATAACCTTCGTTAGTTTTTCAGGTAGAGGCTGATAACCTTCATGCTTCAATAGAATCTGAGGACACCACTGCATTTTAGCTGTGTATAAATACTCGGATATTTAGCTGGGTATAAATACATTTTTTAATGTATCATTGGGAATCTGAAATGAAGAATTGTAGGAGTGACAATTTCTTTTTCATATACGTATGTGTATATATGTAATTTTTTTTTTTTTTTTTTTTTTTTTTTGAGATGGAGTTTCGCTCTGTCACCCAGGCTGGAGTGCAGTGTCACCATCTTGGCTCACTACAACCTCTGCCTCCCAGGTTCAAGCAATTCTCATGCCTCTGCCTCCCTAGTAGCTGGAATTATAGGCGTGTGCCACCACACTTGGCTTGTTTTTGTTTTTGTTTTTGTTTTGTATTTTTAGTAGAGACAGGGTTTCACCATGTTGGCCAGGCTGGTCTCTAACTCCTGACCTCAAGTGGTCTGCCCACCTCAGCCTCCCAAAGTGCTGGGATTATGTAGATTTATACTGGCAGACAAATGTATACACCTATAGTTTAAAAGGAATTCACAAGAAAACCACAAGTGAAGATCAGCAAGAAATAAATAAATGACCATTTCAGGACAGGCGCAGTGGCTCACGCCTGTAATCCCAGTGTTTTGGGAGGCCAAGGCGGGGGGATCACCTGAGGTCAGGAGACCGGCCTGGCCAACATGGTGAAACCCTGTCTCTACGAAAAATACAAAAATTGGCTGGGTGTGGTGGCAGGCACCTGTAATCCCACCTACTCCGGAGGCTGAGGCAGGAGAATCACTTGAACCTGGGAGGCGGAGGTCGCAGTGAGCTGAGATCATGCCATTATACTCCAGCCTGGGTGACAAGAAGGAAACTCCATCTCAAAAGAAAAAAATACATTTCAAGGATCCTACCTTGGAAGAAGAAGAAGGTAGACTCTAGATAGTGTTATTGATAGGAAAGAGAAACAGTTTTACTAAGGGAAGCATTAGACCATTATCTTGCTGTTGAACTATTTTGCTGAAATTTTTGATAAGTAGAATGAATTAAACTGAACCGTTTGTGTGAAATTATTAAAAATATACACATGGCAATGACTTGAAATCTCTCCACCAATCACCTAATTTTTTCTTATTTTTTTAAAATAAATTTTATTTCACCATAATCAATACTTAAAATTCCCTGAAATTAGGCTGAGCATGGTGGCTCACTCCTGTAATCCCAACACTTTGGGTGGCCAAGGCGAGTGGATCACACATGAGGCCAGGAGTTCGATACCAGCCTAGCTAACATGGTGAAACCCCATCTTTGCTAAAAATACAAAAATTAGTCGGGCGTGGTGGTGCATGCTTGTAATCCCAGCTATTCGGGAACTGAGGCAGGAGAATCACTTGAACCAGGGAAGCAGAGATTACAGTGAGCTGAGATTACACCATTGCACTCCAGCCTGGACGACAGAGCGAGAGTCTGTCTCAAAAAAAAAAAAAAAAAAAAAAAAAATCCTGAAATCCTGAAATTATAAGTGTGATTTTTTTTTGAAACTCATACAGACTCATATCTTTATCCCTGTTCATACATGGTACTGTGCTATACAGAGACTGCTTATCTAGAAATCAAACTATTTTGAACAAAATGGAGAACCTTGAATTATGAAAGAAGGTCATTAGGCAACAAAAAAAGATAATAATAAATCAATATTTATAGGACAAAAACTTTCAGTGTTTACTTTTATTTTTAGTATAATTCTCATTAACCTAATTAGTTCATTCCTTGAATGTATCAGATGAGAAGTTACTACTTAGAAGGAAGAAAATTCATACAGAAAAATTTTTCACTGAAAAATTAAACTGTGAAGGCAAGTATACTAAAATTATGACAAGCAAATACTAGAATTAAATAAAATGCAGCAGTATGGCACAATATTTCACATAGAGGCTGATAACCATGAACACTTCAATAGTGTCTAAGGGGACCACTATATTTTAACTGGGTATAAAAATTGTTGTTCATAATATTGATGTTGAGTGGATGTTTGTAGGTATTGATTCTAAGCTAAGCAGCAAAGGAAAACA
This sequence comes from Papio anubis, assembly GCF_008728515.1. Lineage (NCBI taxonomy): Eukaryota > Metazoa > Chordata > Mammalia > Primates > Cercopithecidae > Papio > Papio anubis. The sequence goes on from NW_022161359.1 coordinate 114,223, forward strand.
TTTAATTGTCATTATATCAACTTGGTAAGTCTGAATCTTGAAATGATGGGGTCCGGTAAGGAAGCATGTAAAAGTTTCATTTCCTTTTTTTTTCTCACTTATACTTTTTTTCCCAACTGTGTCTAGTTTTCCAATCTCATCCTCCGAGATAGATTAGATCCACTTATCTCAGAACCACTGCATGGTCTCCGCTAGCTTAAAGACATCAGGGGCCTCTTGAGAAATCTTAGCACAAGTACCTGAAAATGGGAGTGTTGACCGTAAGTTGGCAAATGGCCCCCAACAGGCCTAAACCCTGTCACTATATGCACAGAGATGGGCAGGTGCAGTGACATTTTGCAGTTTTCCCCGGGGACCTCTGCTATTCCTGCCAATAACATCAGACAATGACTTCTCTCCAGAAACCCTTCTCTACAGTGGCAAAGACGTGACCACTGTGGCACGGGAGACTCCCACCTACAGGGAGGGGGTCAGAGTCCAACTTTACCTCCCTGAGAGGCACACATGTTTAAGCTGTGCAGGGATAACAACGCCCTTTGATTTTAGATCCCTGATATTCTGAGTGACATTTTGAGAATTCTTATAAAGATGTGAAAAACTAATCATTAGAATGCATTCTGGTGAGACTGAAATGTTGCTGCCTTTTCATTGCCTCACCTGATCTGATGGGGTACCGGCCGGTCAGGAAGGCAGCCCGACTTGGGGTGCACATGGAAGCAGCTGCGAGATGCTGGGTGAGCCTCACTCCCTCATTTGCCAGGCGGTCAATATTAGGTGTGCTGCAGACCAAAGGAGAATTCGGCAGGTGAGTTTCTAAAAATTCTCTATACAATGATCGAGGATCAAAGCTATTCTAGTTGACTCTATTTCTGGTAAACCTAAAATTCATTTTTTTTAAACTTTAATCTCTCTACTTCCTTAGATGCATTGATGGTTAAAAGCAAAGGGAAATGTAAGTTTAAAATATATCTTTAGTCAAAACTATTACAAATGAATACAGGTCACTCAGTATACAGTTTTATGAGTCTGAGAAAAAAATGTATTTCAATGAAAAAATTGCCAATTTCTTCTTATCAAGGACCTAAAATTAATGGGTAATTTAGAGTAAATAAATTTTTAATGTGTTTCATATTTTTTTAAGAGACAGTCTCTTGCTCTGTTGTCCAGGGTGGAGTGTAGTGGTGCAGTTATAGCTCACTGCAACCTGGAATTCCCTGGGCTCAAGTGATCCTCCCACCTCAGCCTCTCAAGTAGCTAGGTCCACTGGTGTGCACCACCATGCCCTACTACTTTATTTAAATTTTTATTTAATTAATTTTTTTTTTTTTTGGAGACAGGGCCTCACTCTGTTACCCATGCTGGAGTACAGTGGCACGATCCCGGTTCATTGTAATCTCCGCCTCCCGAGTTCAAGTGATCCTCCTGCCTCAGCCTCCTGACTAGCTGCGATTACAGGCGTGAGCCACCACGCCCAGTGGTGTATTTTTAGTAGAGATGAGGTGTTACCATGTTGGCAAAGCTAGTCTTGAACTCCTGACCTCAAGTGATCCGCTTTCCCCAGCCTCCTAAACTGCTGGGATTGCAGGTGTGAGCCACCACACCTGGCCTTAAAGTTTTATGCAGATACAGGTCTTGCTATTTTGCCCAGGCTGGTCTCAAACTCCTGGCCTCAAATGATCCTCCCACCTCAGCCTCCCATTAATATATATTTTATGGTAAAATTGACCTATTTTATAACCAAATTGTGACATTTTGGAGTTTAATTTATTTCCCATTTTGTCTAATATGTTGCAAAAATTTTGTAAAACTTACAGAATTCTACAGGTTGAAAAAAAGACGTGCCTGTTCTCCTAAAAGCTAAAGCATACCCAATCTTAATCCCATGTGTACAACATTTTTTTACCACAATCTCACAGAAAGATTAAAATGAAGGCTGAGCGTGATGGCTCACGCCTGTAACCCCAGCACTTTGGGAGGCCAGGAGGGGCTGAACACTTGAACTCAGACCACAGTGGGCAATATGCCAAAACCCCAACTCTACAAAAAAAAAAAATTAGACGGGCATGGGGGCTCATGCCTGTAGTCCCAGCTGCTCAGGAGGCTGAGGAGGGAGGATCACTTGAGCCTGGGAGGTCAAAGCTGCAGTGAGCCAAGATCATGCCACTGCACTCCAGTCTGGATGACAGAGTGAGATCCTGTCTTAAAAAGAAAAAAAAGAAAAGAAAAGAAAAAGATAAAGAGGAAAGAAAGAAAAAAAGGAAAGGAAAGGAAGAAAGAAAGAGAGAAAGAGAAAGAAAGAAAGAAAGAAAGAAAGAAAGAAAGAAAGAAAGAAAGAAAGAAAGAAAGAAAGAAAGAAAGAAAGAAAGAAAGAAAGGAAGAGAGAGAGAGAGAAAGAGAAAGAAAGAAAGAAAGAGAAAGAAAGAGAAAAAGAAAGAAAGAAAGAAAGAAAGAAAGAAAGAAAGAAAGAAAGAAAGAAAGAAAGAAAGAAAGACCAATGCCTTTCAATCAACAAATATATGCTTAAAATATAGGACTAGACTGTGATCTGCATTCCAAGAAGAAACAATGTTATTTAAATCCACACTAAAAGATGCTATGTGTTTTCACAAGTGCCAGATTGGTCTATCAAAAGAGAGTAGAGAAATAAAGAGCCCCGGGGACCAGAGACTTTAGAAATAATTCAAGGAAGATATTTTTAAAGCTGTAGACTAATGTAGTATATCTATATAATGAAAAATTATTCAGCCATGGAAAGGAATGAAGTACTGACACATGCTACAATATGAATGAACCTTGAAAACATTACGCTCAGTGAAAGAAGCCAGTCAGTAAACACCACATACCATATGTTATGAGCAAAACTGTGTTCCTCCCAAAGTCTGGATCTCAGACTTCCAGCCTCCAAGAATGTGGGAGAATCAATGTCTGTTGTTTTAAGCCACTCTAGTCTATGGTATTCTTTTTTAGACGGAGTCTTGCTCAGCTAATTTTGTATTTTTTTAGTAGAAACAGGGTTTCACCATGTTAGCCAGGATGGTCTCGATCTCCTGACCTCATGATCCGCCCACCTCAGCTTCCCAAAGTGCTGGGATTATAGGCGTGAGCCACCGCGCCCAGCCTATGGTATTCTTTTATAGCAGCCTGAAATAGACTAAGACATCTCATAATAAGAGGAGATGAGGACACAGACCCACATAGAGGGACGATCCTGTAAGGACACGGGGAGAAGATGGTATCTACAAGGACAGGAGAGAGGCCTCAGGAGGAACCAGCCCTACCCACACCTTGATCTTGAACTTCCAGCCTTCAGGACTGTGAGAGAATAAGCTGATGTTATCTAAGCCAACCAGTCTGTGGACCTTTGTCATGGCAGCCTGAGAAAATACATACTTTATATGATTATTTGTATATGAAACTCCAAGAAGAGATACATCCATAGAGACAGAGGGTACATTTGTGGTTAACAGGGCATGGGGATAGGATGGGTAATGGGGGTCTTCTTTGGGGCGGTGAAAAATTCTACAACTACACAGAGGTGATGGTTGTCCAACACTGTGAATGTACTTACCACTGAATTGTTCACTTTAAAATGGTTAAAAGGTGATTTTTTTTTTTAAACAGAGTCTCCCTCTGTCACCCAGGCTGGAGTGCAGTGGTGGGATCATAGCTCACTGCAGCCTCAATCTCCCTGGCTCAGGCAATCCTCCTGCTCCAGCCTCCTGAGTGGCTGAGACCACAGACGCACGCCACCATGTCCCAGTAGATTTTTTTAAATTTTTTTTCGTAGAGACAGGGTCTCCCTATGTTGCCCAGGCTGATCGCAAACTCCTGGGCTCAAGCAATCCCCCCACCTTGGCCTTCCAAAGTGCTGGGATTATAGGCTTGAGCCACCATGCCTGACCAAAAAAGGCCAATTTTTAAACGTAAATTTTGCACAATAATGAAAACGCCACCACCAACAGCTAGAAACTAAGGAAACTGGGATGTTAAGCGGTCTCCTGACATTTTGCAATTTTCCCCGGGGACCTCTGCTATTCCTGCCAATAACATCAGACAATGACTTCTCTCCAGAAACCCTTCTCTACAACGGCAAAGACGTGACCACTGTGGCACGGGAGACTCCCACCTACAGGGAGGGGGTCAGAGTCCAACTTTACCTCACTGAGTTATTACCGTAGCAGCACAAATCCCCCACTCCAAGGTCATCTGCCATCAGCAGGACGATGTTGGGTCTGGCGTTTCTTGTCATAAATGTGCCATCAACACCGCAAAACAAATAGCACAGGGACACTGACAGCCAGCAGCTCCTGAAAGCATTTTTAGAATAAGCAAACAAACAAGCAAGCAAAAAACCAGGCACTATCAATTAACATTTGCATTTTAGATAACTTAAAATATGAAATAGTGATATTCGTTATCAGGTCTCACTGTGCAATGTACCTGTGTTGGCTTACTCAGAAACTAGATTCAACAACAACAACAAGAAAAACTACTGTTCTACACCAGAGGTCCCCAATCCCCTGGTCATGGACCGGTACTGGTCCATAGCCTGTTCGGAACCAGGCCACACAGCAGGATGTGAGTGACGGGCAAATGAGTGAAGCTTCATCTGTATTGACAGCCACTCCCCATTGCTTGCATCGCTGCCTGAGCTCCGCCTCCTGTCAGATCAGCAGCAGCATTAGATTCTCATAGGAGCGAGAACTCTATTGTGAACTGTGCATGCAAGGGATCTAGATTGTGTGCGCTTTATGAGAATCTAATGCCTGATGATCTGTCTCTGTCTTCCACCATCCCCAGATGGGATCATCTAGTCACAGGAAAACAAGCTCAGGGCACCCACTGATCATACACTACTATGAGTTGTAGAATTATTTAATTATATATTATCATGTAATAATAATAAAAATAAAGTGCACAATAAATGTAATGTGCTTGAATCATCCTGAAACCATCCTGCACCCCCTTCCTGTCTGTAGAAAAACTGTCTTCCACAAAACCGGTCCCTGGTGCCAAAAATGTTGGAGACCATTGTTTTATATGAATATGGTATCAGATTTTACCAATTCATTTCGCAAGCATGATGAGGTTTAACTCTTATAACATATTTTGATATTGTTTTAGTGATATCAGAGGCTTAAAATTTATAACAGTGGTTACAGTTGAGGGTAAGGTCTAAAAATTTAATTTTGCTCAGTGCTGTGGCTCATGCCTGTAATCCCAGCACTTTGGAAGGCCAATGCAGGTGGATTGTTTGAGCCCAGAAGTTTGAGACTGGCCTGGGCAGCATGGTGAAACCCCATCTCTACAAACAATACAAAAATAGCTGGGCATAGTGATGCATTCCTATAGTCCCAGCTACTCAGGAGGCTGAGATGGGAGGATTGCTTGAGCCCAAGAGGTCAGGATTGCAGTGAGCTATGATTGTGCCACTGCACTCCAGCTTAGACAACAGAGCAAGACCCTGTCTCAAAAAAACTTCTTTATTTTATTACATAAAAATGTAACCAAGGCCGGGCACAGTGGCTCATGCCTGTAATCCCAGTGCTTTGGGAGGCCGAGGCAGGTGGGTCACCTGAGATCAGGAGTTTGAGAATAGCTTGACCGGCATGGTGAAACCCCATCTCTACTAAAAATACAAAATTAACCAGGTATGGTGGCACGCACCTGTGGTCCCAGCTACTTGGGAGGCTGAGGCAGGAGAATCACTTGAACCCAGGAGGCAGAGGTTGCAGTGAGCCGAGACTGCACCACTGCACTCCAGCCTGGGTAACAAGAGTGAGACTCCACCTCAAAAAAAAAAAAAAAAGTAAATAAAATGGAAAATCAGAGACTAAGAGCTAGCCAGTTTTGATTTTTCAAGTGTTCAGTTGTACTTTTTAATACATTTTATAACCTCAAAGTTTTTCTCTAAGCCACATGGAGCGGGGTGGGGGCAACGACAACAGAAGCTCTAGTTACTTATTAGATCTGAGCCCAGAACTAGATGCTGAAACACTGATATTTTGGAATGTGTGTATACAAAGTGTTTTCTCCTTTTGTTCATCAAGAACATATGTCCACAGAAGAAATCAGGTGGAAAAAATTCCACTTCAAAAAAAATCTAGAAATTATTTAAAATCTATGAAAGAAAATTTAACATTCTTAAGATTCTGCTAAATTTTTAAAAATTTGTCAATTAGTTCAATGAAAGGAAGATTTTACTAAATTTTGTTTTATTTTTTAATGGGTCAATGTTGGAATAGATCTACTAAATTTTATTTATTTATTTATGTATTTTTTGAGACAGAGTCTCGCTCTGTCACCTGGGCTGGAGTGCAGTGGCGCAATCTCAGCTCACCGCACCCTCCGCCTCCCAGGTTCAAGCAATCCTCCCACCTCAGCCTCCTGAGTAGGAGGGACTACAGGTGTGCACCACCATGCCTGGCTAATTTTTGTATTTTTAGTAGAGATGGGGTTTGCCATGTTGGCCAAGCTGGTCTCAAACTCCTGACATCAGGTGATCCACCTGCCTCGGCCTCCCAAAGTGCTGGGATTACAGGTGTGAGCCGCCGCACCCGGCCTAAATTTTAGATTGTAAAAGAACTCTCTTGTAACAGCTGAATTGTACAATATCCTGAAACATCCACAACAGTCATTGATGAAAAATGATCACTATGAATTGAAGACCAATATCCCCTCAGTCAGGTTCCACAACTCCAAATTCCATTCAGTCAATTCCAAGTCCTCCTAATTCAACCTCAAATATTGTGTCATAAATCCTTTTATATCCATCCATCTTCCCTTCTATTTCATGTTTATAGTTTTATTTTTAAAACTTTTTTAATTGAGATGGGGGGGTCTCGCTATGTTGGCCAGGTTGGTCTTAAACTCCTGAGCTCAAGCAATTCTCCCGCCTCAGCCTCCCAAAGCACTAGGATTACAGGTGTGAGGGACAGCGTCCGGCCTATTTCTTTTTAAAATATTAATAGTAGTAATTTTATTAAATCTCGAGCTCATTTTTTTTAATAGATTTTTTTTAGAGCAGTTTTAGGTTCACAGAAAAAAACTGAACATAGGTACGGAGAGTTCCCACACACCCCCTGCCCCCACATATGTAATAGCTTCCTCCATTATCAACACCCAGAAACAAGATGGTACATTATCTAATATAATCAATGAACCTACATTGAGAAATCATTATCTCCCAAAGTCCATAGTTTAATTTAAGGGTCACTCTTGGTGTTGTACATTCTGTGGTTTTGCACAAAAAGTCCCAGCCTACCATTAAGAGGGTTGAAGGATGAGGATAGGGAGATGATACACTGAAAGAAATCTTGGCTAAGAATTTTTCAGGATTGAAGACAGACATAAGTTTTCAGACTGAACCCAGTTAAAAAAATAAAAAATCTCCAGTTAGACCTGCCTCAGTAAAGGGCAATGATGGAGACAGAGACACTTGGTTTAAACACAACCACAGATAACCTAAAATGGGAGGATAACTGGAATGTCAAGAGACTTCCCAACAACCACAGTGGATGCCTGATGACCAGGGACCACTGCTTCCAGAGTGCTGAGACAAAAGTCACTCTGAACTCAGAGTTCCAAACCGTTCTAATACATCATTGAAGAAAGAGTAGGGATTACGGGCATGTGGGATGTACGTGAACCCAAAAACTCTTGATGAAAAAACTACTAAGGAATATTTTCAGCAAAAGGCAAACTTAGAAAGAAAGAGTACACAGGCCAAGTGCAGTGGCTCATGCCTGTAATCCCAACACTTGGGGAGGCCGAGGCAGGTAGATCACTTGAGGTTGGGTGTTTGAGACCAGCCTGGTCAACATAGTGAAACCCCATGTCTACTAAAAATACAAACATTAGCCAGGCATGGTGGCACATGCCTGTAATCCCAGCTACGAGAGAGGCTGAAGCAAGAGAATCACTTGAACCTGGGAGGCAGAGGTTGCAGTGAACTGAGATCACACCACTGTACTCCAGCCTGGGTGACAGAGCAAGACTCCATCTCAAAAATAAATAAATAAAAATAAAAATAAAAGAGTAGACATAAGAAAAGATGTTGAAAAGAGATAAAACATGTTGATAACATTAAATACGTATTGACAGAAAGTATTATTAATTATTATTATTTTGGAAAGGAGTAAATAATTCACTAAGCAATAATTACATGGAAGAAGAGGGGGTAGGACTATGGTGCCTTTCATTTCTTCTAAAGGAAGCTGGAAATAGAGATTAACCATCATATTTTGGTAAGTTAATAATGATGTCAATATGATGAAGGGAAACATGAGGTATAGTTTCCAGGCCACTTGAGGGGAGAAGGATGGGCTGGTGTATTAGTCTGCTCTCACGCTGCTAATAAAGACATACCTGAGACTGGGGGTAAATTATAAAGGAAAGAAGTTTAATGGACTCACAGTTCCATATGGCTGGGGAGGCCTCACAATCATGGTGGAAGGCAAAGGAGAAGCAAAGGCACATCTTACATGGAGGCAGACAAGAGAGCTTGTGTAGGAGAACTCCTATTTATAAAACTATCAGATCTCATGAGACTCATTCACTATCATGAGAACGGTGTGGGGGAAAGCACTGCCATGATTCAATTATCTCCACTGGGCTCCACCCTTGACACATAGGGATTATTACAATTCAAGCTGAGATCTGGGTGGGGTCACAGCCAAACCATATCAGCCAGGAAATAGAGAAGCCTTAATGCAGCCTGTAAAAAGCAAGAGGGGAAAAAAGGAAACCACAGGAGAATCTTGAAAATATAAAATAGCATGTAAGATGACAGAAATAAGGATCAACTATCTTAATATTTATAACAAATGTGGGTGCGTTTACCTGCCTATTAAAGAATCCCATACTAATTTTTAAAAATCTGTCCTATGTTTTTCTTAAAGGACACACCTAAAACCTAATTACAAATAAAACTTGAAACTAAAAAGATGTAAACATCTACGTAGGCCAGCCAAGTAGTAATCAAAAGAAACTTGTTGCAGCAATAACATCAGCCAGAAGTAAATTACAATTGAAAAATCATTAATATAGAATGGCAAGGCTATTATAGAATAATAAAAATATAAATCCACAAAGATGATATGAACATCATAAACCAGTGTGAATTTAGTTATGGCTTCAAAATACAGAAAGTAGGCTGGGCATAGCAGCTCATGCCTCTAATTATAGCACTTAGGGAGGCCGAGATGGGAGGATCCCTTGAGTCCAGGAGTTTGGGACCAGCCTGGGCAACATAGTGAGAACCTATCTCTATAAAAAAGAAAAAAACTAAATAAATAAATAAAAGACAAAATATAAAAAGCATAGCTTGAATAAAATATGAGGAATAATTGATAATCCACCATCATAAAGGACATTTTAAGCACATATTTAACCGAAGCCCTCCAGGATAGAGAAAACTTTGACAAAGAATCCTTCTCTCTAGAAATGGAGAGTGATGAATGTTCGTGAATTTGCCAGCTCACCAGTCATACAGCAATTGTTTCATGGCTTCTTCTTAGATTATCTAAGGAAGAGAAAAATAAAATAAGAGCATCTGCAAAGCAAATGTTTTCCTCATAGCTAGGCAGATAACGAATGGTCCAAAGACTTAACTAGACTGTTTTGTGGTGACCCAGTAAATCCAGTACATTCTTTTTTTTTTTTTTTTTTTTTTTTTTGAGACAGAGTCTTGTTCTATCGCCCAGGGTGTAGTGCAGTGACTCGACTCACTGCAACCTCCACCTCCCAGATTCAAGTTATTCTCATGCTTCAGCCACCCAAATAGCTGGGACTACAGGTGTGCACCACCATGCCCGGCTAATTTTTTGTGTTTGTAGTAGAGATAGGGTTTCACCATGTTGGCCAAGCTGGTCTTGAACCCCTGACCTCAAGTGATCCACACACCTCGGCCTCCCAAAGTGCTATGATTACAGGTGTGAACCACCGTGCCTGGCCAGCCCAGTACATTCTTTAAACCTATTTGCAAATAAGTGATATTTGCTCACAAATAATAAGGCAACATTCTATGCATGGTCTATGCAGCTCAGGATAATTCTAATGGCAGAGTTACAAGAAATTATGTTGGTATAGCAACAAAAACCTACTATTCTGGTGTCAGTAAAATAAATCAGTAATCAATGAATGTGTGTATATTCAATAACTGCTTGGTATCAGATCTAATTTATGTGTGGAACTGTTCTGGAAAGCACTTTGTTTTTATACATAGTGGATCAACTGTGGTGTCTACCTTAAAATGCACAACAAGAAACACCATAGACCTGTGATAGTCGTGGCGGCCAAACTGGCTTGGTGGAGGAAGACATGTTTAGCAGCTGTCATTAAGATCTTTTTACAAGAATGCAACGAGTGGTACAATCTGATGTTTCCCTGCCTAGAATCCTCAAGTGATTCCAAGTTGGTGAGGCTTTATAGGCTGAGGAACTGCCCCACAAGACAAATAATATATAATAAAAATTCATAGCACCGCCATACTGTTAGCAGAGCTCTATAATTCCCCAGGCATTTCCACACACTTGTTACCATTTGCTCCTCAAAATATCTCACCCTGCTTGCCTCAAAAGGTTAATGATGACTCTTCCGTTTTGGTCATAGAATACCATAGGAATTGGGTATCATAGAGCTTAAAAGACTTGCACAAGGCTGGTAAATTGAAGAGCTGGGATTCAAAATGAAGACTGATTCTCAGGAGTGTGTGTGTGTGAGAGAGTGTGTGTGTGTAAATTAGCCAATTCCCAAAGCCATCTTCTTAACTTCAACCCTCCAATATGGCTCTCAAATGTAATATCCTTAGAGACTAACTACCTTGGGACATTTGGTGAAGCCCACGTTCTAACGTTGAGTAGTGGTCCATTTTCTATACCCCACAACTTCCAATTAATACCTCTATATTAGACTTGCCCACAATGTGACATTTAAAAACATCACATTCTGGTTCTCATGTCTGTAACTCCCCTGCCTAATATACTACATAGTATTCCCATAAAGTTCACACCAAGAAAATCCAGAGTTTCCCAATAGCTAGGTGAGACAGAGACAGAAACATGGATGAATTGAGAATATTGTCTTTTTATTCACCATATTTAGCCATTTCCACCCTCCTTTAATAAGTATCTCTCCAGGACAAGATTAGTAAGAATCACCATGAATGGCCCTAGCCACCTGTGCAATGTTCTATCCAACTAGCAAGGAATAAAGGTTATTTTTATTTATTTATTTATTTATTCATTTAGAGACAGGGTCTCACTCTGTTGCCCAGGCTGGAGTGAAGTGGTGCGATCACAGCTCACCATAGCCATGATTGTATTGTTAGATTAAAATAGCAAAGACGTGGAATCAACCCAAATGTCCATCAATGATAGACTGGATAAATAATGTGTACATATACACCATGGAATACTATGCAGCCATAAAAAGGAAAGAGATCATGCCCTTTGCAAGGACATGGATAGAGTTGGAAGCCATTATCTTCAGCAAACTAACGCAAGAACAGAAAACCAAACACCTCATGTTCTCACGTATCAGTGGGAGCTGAACAATGAGAACACATGGACACAGGAAGGGGAACACCACACACTGGGTCCTGTTGCAGGGTACGAGCAGGGGGAGGGAGAGCATTAGGATAAATAGCTAATGTATGCTGGGCTTAATACCTAGGTGATGGGTTGACAGGTGCAGCAACCACCATGGCACATGTTTACCTGTGTAACAACCCTGCACATCCTGCACATGTACCCCAGAACTGAAAATAAAAATTAACAGTTAAAAGAAAATGAGAGATTATACATGCACACACACATATTTATATATGTAAGAAATCTGAGATACATATATCTATATCTGGCCATTCTGTGTGTTTTGAAATAAATAAATATATATATATATATCCGATTTATGTAATATACTCACACATGCACTCAGCCATAAAAAATGGATGACATCAAGTCTTTAGCAGCAACATGGATGGAACTGGAGGGCATTATGTTAAGTGAAATAACTCAGACACAGAAAGTCAAATACTGCATGTTCACTTATAAGTGGGAGCTAAATACAGTGTCCACATGGACATAGAGAGTGGAATAATAGACACTGGAGACTTGGAAGGGTGGGAAGGTGATGAGGAATGAGAAATTACTCAGTGAGTACAATATACACTATTCATGATGTATTCACTAAAAACCTGGTCTTCCCCACTGTGCAATCTATCCTTGCAACATAACTGTACTTGTAGCCCTTTATACTAAAAACTAAAATAAATGGTCACTGAGCACTATCTGCACATCATCAACTTGGTTGAGACTCTTAAGTGGAAAAAAAACCAGAAGGAAACACTGTAGTGGGAAAAGGGAGAAGAAGAAAGATCAAATATCACAAAACCAAATTCTGGGCTCCATTTCAGAATGGTGGACTTTGAGCATGGCTGGGCCAAAGTTACACAATGAGACAAAGATTGCAAGAGCGCAGTCATGCTTTAAAAGCAAGAACGATAAGGCTTTTTGTTGTTGTTGTTTTTGTTTTTTTAAAGTCATTCTCTAGAAAAGAAGGAAGACAGATGGGAACCCACAGTAGCTAGCAATGTCAATGCTGGAAGCATCAGAGGGTGCCAGAGAAACACCTCTAAGACTGGAGTGAGATGTCACCAGCCAGGACACAGGGAATTTGATGATGGTCAATGATGGCCTGTTATGGAGTCACCACACAGCTGGGGTCAGTCAACAGCAATGAATGAGGGAAATTATTTGTGCACAAGTCCAGTGAATTAACAGATGACTCAGCAGCTGGGCATGGTGGCTCACACCTGTAATCACAGCACTTTGGGAGACCAAGGCAGGAGGACTGCTTGAGCCCACAAGTTCAAGACCAGCCTGGCCAACATGGTGAAACCCCGTCTCTACTAAAAAAAAAAAAAAAAAAAAAAAAGATCTGGATGTGGTGGCACATGCCTGTAATCCCAGCTACTCGGGAGGCTGAGGGAGGAGAATTGCTTGAGCCCACAAGGTGGAGGTTGCAGTAAGCCAATATCCTACCACTGCACTCCAGCCTGGGTGACAGAGTGAGATCCTGTGACAAAAAAGAATGGAAGGAAGGAAGGAAGGAAGGAAAGAAGGAGGGAAGGAAGGAAGGAAGGAGAAAGAGAAAGAGAGAGAGAGAGAGAGAAAGAAAGAAAGAATCTTCCCCTGAGTCATCTGTTTTTTGTTGTTGTTGTGTTTTGTGTGTGCGTGTGTGTGTGTTTTTTTTTTTTTTCTTGAGACAGAGTCTGGCTCTCTCTCCCAAGCTGGAGTGCAGTGGACTCTTTCTTTCTTTCTTTCTTTCTTTCTTTCTTTCTTTCTTTCTTTCTTTCTTTCTTTCTTTCTTTCTTTCTTTCTTTCTTTCTTTCTTTTCTTTTCTTTCTTTCTTTCTTTCTTTCTTTCTTTCTTTCTTTCTTTTCTTTCTTTCTTTCTTTCTTTCTTTCTTTCCTTCCTTCCTTCCTTCCTTCTTTCTTTCTTTCTCTTTTCTTTCTTTTCCTTTTCTCTCTCCTCTCGCTCCCTTCCTTCCTGCCTTCCTGCCTTTCTTTTTCTTTCTTTTGTCACGGGGTCTCACTCTGTCACCCAGGCTGGAGTGATGGGATGGGATCTTGGCTCACTGCAACCTCCACCTCTTGGGCTCAAGTCATCCTCCTGCCTCAGCTTCCTGAGTCGCTGGAACCACCGACACAAGCCACCACACTAGGCTAATTTTTGTATTTTTTGTAGAGATGGGGTCTTACCATGTAGCCCAGGCTGATCTAGAACTCCTGAACCCAAGCCATCTGCCTGCCTTGGCCTTCCAAAGTGATGGGATTACAGGTGTGAGCTACTGTGCCCGGCCAGGATAGGACTTTAAAGTAGCTATATTTAAATTCCTCTGATTAAATAAGGGAGTGGAATCGCTTATAGGTTGAACTGTGTCTGCCAAAAAGTCATATGTTGAAATCCTAGCTCCTAGTCCCCCAGGATGTGACTGTATTTAAAGACAGGGCCTTTAAAATGATAATTAAGGTAAAATGAGGTCACTAGGGCTGGCCCTAATCCAATCTGACTGGTGTCCTTATAAAGGGAGAAGATGAGGACACAGACACACACAGCGACGGCCATGTGAGGACACAGGGAGAAGACAGCGTCTCCAAGCCAAGGAGAGAGGCCTCAGGAGGAACCAGCCCTGCCCACACCTGGATCTCAGACTTCTGGTCTCCAGTACCAGGAGAGGATAACTGTCATTTTAAGTCACCCAGTTTGCAGTATTTTGTTACAGCAGCCACAAGAAACTAATATAAATAACTGAAAACAGTTTTACAGACCATCAACAAAGCAAAAAGGAGTTACAGGGAAGGAAAAAATATCTGTAACATTTTCCCCTTTTTTTTTTTTTTTTTTTTTTTGAGACAGGGTCTTGCTCTGTCACCTAGGCTGGAGCACAGTGAGCTGTAGGCTGAAGCAGTTTTTCTGCCTTAGCCTCCTGAGTAGCTGGGGCTAGAAGCGTGTGCCATGCCTGGCCAATGTTTTACTATGTGTTGAGATAGGATCTCACTATGTTTTGCAGGCTGGTCTTAAACTCCTTAAGGCCTTAAGTGATCCTCCCACCTCGACCTTCTTAAACTGTGGCAGGCCAGGTCTCACTAATGCAGGCCTCCATGACATCTGTTTCAGCACTGACCGAGTGGTGAAGTTAAATATTTAAAGCTGAGAGAGCCAGCGCCCTTATACAAAGGTCAGAATGTCACAAAAGCCCACCAACAGTTTTGCCCAGGCCTCTCCTGGGCCTTGAAGCAGGACAAGATAACGAAGGCATTCTTAACAGGACCCGTTTAGGATTAAACAAGTTTTATTGGGGGTCTGAAGAAACTCCCCAGACCTCCACAAACAAGTTTATAGAGGGTCTCAAAGAACTCCTCAAACCTCCATGACTTAGCAGGAGACAAGATAAGGGTAATCACCCCAGCACCTGGACCCATTGAGATTAAATAAATTCACCGAGGCTCCAGAGGAAGGTCTTCAGGACTCAGACTTTAGTTATAGATGAGAAGAAGCCAATCACTTACGTCTTTAGATGAATGCACGCTTACCCACAGACACATTGCTTAGAAGGTATATAAGCTCTAGAAAACTTTGTAACTTTGAGTTGGTCTGGCAATAATTTCTAGGCCTTCTCCCTGTACCTGGTTACAGAAATGAAAACTCTCTTCTCTCCTAGTTCATCTGCATCTCGTTATTGGGCCGCAAGAAATAGCAGCCAAACCCTTGGTTTGGTCCAAGAACAGAAGCACTAGGATTACAGGCATGAGCCACTCCACCTGGCCGTATTTTCTATAAATAAATTAGAAAAGAGACCCCAAAAATTACAAATTATCAATAGGCACATAAAATATTTTTAACTTTCCCATCAACTAGGAAAAGTAAATTTTAAGGATAATGAGAATGTCTCACTATCAAAACACCAAAAACTTTTAAAGTGTGGTAATATATGTTATAAGAAGAATTCACAGAACGTTACCTTCATAGTCCTGCTGAAAGTATTGGTGTTCCTCAGTTGCCACTAAATATCAAGATTTAAAAGTGAGCCTAAAGTTTAGCAAAGCACTTGTGCTTCTAGCCCCACACTCAGTCCAGGGAGCCAGGATGCAGGAAGGATGTTTAATCCAACATTGTCTTTAAGTAGAGTCACATTGAAACCAACTGAAATCTCCACTCTTTGAAGTAGATTGGCTAAATACATTGGTCTATATTTTTACTATGAGATTCCATGCATCAGATCAAGAGTGAGACAGTTCTACGTCTAGTAAGAGCAGTAGATTCCCAAGATACATAGTACAGGATTTTGTTCATTTAAATAAGTTTTCTGAAATATACATTATGATACCTTTTATTTAACGCATGCACACATCAAGATTTCCCTTTTCGTGAGTGTTTATAAAAGTGGGGCAGATGTCTGGAAGGAAAAGACTCGTAGGAATTGTGACCGCCAGGTAAAGTCAGCAGCCGCAGTGGTGAAGACAGGTTTTGGCCAAGATGAACTTTACCTAGAATAGTTGTTTAAAATTTAACTTAAAAAAAAAAAACAGAGATGATGCCTATTTCACATTAATTCACTATGTGACTTTTGCAAGTCTTCATACTGAATCTGGAATGCTGTTTCCTTTAAAATAGGGAGACTGGGGCCACTGGGGCCAGGTGTGGTGGTTCACGCTTGTAATCCTAGCACTTAGGGAGGCCGAGGTGGGAGGGTCTCTTGAACTCAGGAGTTCAGGACCAGCCTGGGCAACTTAGTGAGACCTTGTCTCTATTTATTTTATTAAACTAAAAATAGGCCAGGCATGGTAGCTAACACCTATAATCCCAGCACTTTGGGAGGTCAAGGTGGGAGGATCACTTGAGCTCAGGAGTTCAGGACCAGCCTAGGCAACATAGTGAAACCTTGTCTGTATTTTATTAAAACAAAAATATGCCGGGCATGGTGGCTAACACCTATAATCCCAGTCCTTTGGGAGGCCAAGGTGGGAGGATAGCTTGAGCTCAGCAGTTCGAGACTAGCCTGGGCAACATGGTGAAACCCCATCTCTATTATGAAAAAATAATAATAATAATAAATTACTAAATAAAATAAAAACAAAAAATAAAATAGGGAGATTAGATAATTTACTGCGTATTTCAAAATAGCTAGAAGAAAGAATTGTAATGTTTCCAATACAAAGAAAAGATAAATGAGGTGATAAATATCCTGATTTCTCTGATTGGATTATTACACATTGTACACAGGTATAAAAATATCACATGTACCCCAAAAATATGTATAAATATGATTTATCAATTAAGATGTAATTTTAATTTTTTTTTTTTAGATGGCACCTCACTCTTTCACTCAGGCTGGAGTGCAGTGGCGCAATCTCAGCTCACTGCAACCTCCACCTCCCAGGTTCAAGCGGTTCTCCTGCCTCAGTCTCCTGAGTAGCTGGGACTACAGGCATACGCCACCACGCCTGGCTAATTTTTGTATTTTTAGTAGAGACACGTTTGCACCATGTTGGCCAGGATGGTCTAGAACTGCTGATCTCAGATGATCCACCCACCTCTGCCTCCCAAAGTGCTGGGATTACAGGCATGAGCCACCACATCCAGCCTAAGATTTAAAATTTTAAAAATTAAAATAACAAGAGAGATGCCCTCAGTCATTTTGGTTTCCTAGGTCACTTTGATGGTAGAACTGTATAATTCTACAAGGCATTTCCCAACCGCAGGTGAAACCAAAACAATAATTACTTTTATGAGAGCATTCATCTCAGGAAATCGCAATGCTACCCAGACACCACCCTCTGAACCTTTCCGTTCCCAATGACGAAGGATGGTGTTAACATCACTAGTCCCGAGTCTATGTAGGTAAATCGGGCTACATGAGCAAAGTGCTGTTTAAGGTCAACTAATAAAATCCAAAGCAGCCTCTGCATTCATTAAAATACTCTATTAACATTCATTAACAAAAATATTATAGGCACTGAAGCTACTCTTTAAAGTGTCTGTGTTCTCCAGATAAAAAAAATAAGCTCTTTTCTTCCATTCTCTACACACCTGCAAAATGTGCTGTCCTGAATGAAACCTACAGTGAATTTTCACCAAGTCATCTTGATGATAAGAGTTTAGACAAGAAAGTCTAAGACATAATTACAACCCAGGCAAAATTCAGCAGGATTCAGCAGTTGATACTTCAACGTGGAGAAATGTAATTTATCACACTTTTCATTGGAATTTCTTCTTCCTTTCTTGACTCAGAACAGAAACCTAGAGAGGGAGTCTGTAAAGGCAGCAAGAGCAGAGGCGATTCCTGAGGATCTCTACAGAAGTAAAGCTCCACACGGACGGGGGACACACAGGCGTGAGAGGGGCTTTGAAGAGCTGGGTAAAATGCACTGGACCAGGCTTTTTCCATCTTGGTCCAGCTGACATTTGGAGCTGGATGACTTGGTGGCCACGTGCTTGGTGAAAATTCACTGTGGGTTCCGTGTAGGACTGCGTGTTTTTCAGGGGTATAGGGAATGGAAGAAAAGAGCTTACTTTTTTTCTGGAGGACGCAGGCCATCCTGGGCACTGAAGGGTGTTGAGCAGGGTCCCTGGGCTTCATTCACCAGGTTCCAGGACCACCCATGCCCCACCAATGTGACAACAAAAATGTCCCCAGACATGGCCAAGGGGGCAGAATGACCTCCTCCTCACAGTGAAACAAAGTTAAAATAATGGGAATTTATAAACTAGAACTAGTCGTGATAAAACTAGAATAAGAGGGCCAGCATGGTGGCTCACACCTGTATTCTCAGCACTTTGGAAGGCCTAGGCAGGAGGATTGTTTGAGCCCAGGAGCTTGAGATCAGCCTAAGCAACATAGGGAGACCTTGTGTCTACTAAAAAATAGAACAAAATAAAATAAAAATAGCCAGGCCTGGTGGTGTGCACCTGTAGTCTCAGCTGCTTGGGAGGCTGAGGCAAGAAGATCATTTGCGCCCCAGAGTTCGAGGCTACAGAAAGCTACAGTCACACTGGTGCACTCCAGTCTAGACGACAGAGTGAGACCCTCTCTCAAAGAAAAGAATAAAGACACCAAATAGTACTTGCAACTAGAATAGGGGAAAGTTATAAAAAGTGTCTTCTTGGATGACACCAAATGCTGCATTGTATATTAATGAGTCAAAATTCTGGCTTTTTCCTTCAAAGAGTTATTGATTTGGAATATAAGC
The DNA here is from genome assembly GCF_008728515.1 of Papio anubis. Lineage (NCBI taxonomy): Eukaryota > Metazoa > Chordata > Mammalia > Primates > Cercopithecidae > Papio > Papio anubis. The sequence goes on from NW_022161359.1 coordinate 132,977, forward strand.
TATGCTATCCTTAGCTGATAGTATTTTATTTTTTAAATTGAAATAGTTTAATAATTAAAACTTAGCAGTGCCTTATGTGTTTTATTTTACTCATTCACTGCTGGAAGAACCTTATTACTAGATCACTGCTTTCTTATGTGATTCCTCACCTACACATAGAAGTAATTTTTAAAGATTTCTAAAGAAATTTACACACATTCCCAAACTTCCCCCAAATGGTCTGATATTAAATAATTCTTGGAATGTTATTACTATAAAGTAGAAAGAAAACTACTCAGCAGTATAGAAAAATTATAAATAAGTAACTATAAACCTTTCTTTTTCTTTTCTAACCATTAGGTTCTTACACTGAATAAGATACTTCTTAACAACTCATTATTTGTTTTTTACTCAGAAAGACACTACCAATAAAAAACAAAGTAAAATGAAATATACCCAGTATGAAAGTAAATGTAACGTAAGAAAGTCTGCTCTATAAAGTGGCAAAATTTTTGTATTATACAATGTAAGTAAACTTTGGATTTTTTAAAAAGTGAAGAAAATACAATATTCATTTATTCATTGCAATGCTGTGAGATGCACAGTCCCCTTCAGATATTATAACAAATACCCTCTTAGAGAGTTAAAAATAAAATACAAGCCTTTGGGTCTTCACACTTACTTGTGTAGACTTCCTAATTCTACCACAAAACAATCTACCTCTGTGGTCTTGGATATGTCTACTTTGTTCTCTTCTCTTTCTGAAATTAGCATCACTAGTCTTAAACAGGAATGCCACCGATGGCTATAAAATTCACTACAGAAAATATGATTTGACACCCAAAGTGTCCATCCACTCACAGGTGAGTGGAAAATCCACTCCGGGACAGCCAGAATCCAATGGAAGTCAACTCGACAATAACTAGGAATCAACTATTGCTATAGGCAACGATATTCATGGATGTCATGAGAAGCCACACAGAACAGTATGTATTGTATGAGCCCATTTAGATAAAAATCTAGAAACATGCTAAAAAAAAAAAAAAAAAAAAAAAAAAACTAGATAAAACAACTACTCAACTCTTCACTCTCAACCCCATCGCTTACCTAAAATTTTAAGTCTGCTCAAGTACAATTACAGGAAACTTAACATATTTTACTCACTTGCAACAAGTTGATTCCCCAGCTCCTGCATTTGCAGACACCGGTTCTACAATTCCAGGATCCTGTCATAGTCCTTAGTTGCTCTTGTCATTATTATAATTAAGTATCTATTAAAGTGCCGAGGCTGGACACTGTTCTAGTCTACCAATTATTTTTATATTAAACATAACCTACCATGACAGCTGTTACATAGTTATTTAAGAAAGGAATAATTTATCTCAGCCTTTCAACTGACACTCATACATATGGAATGAAGGGAGTTATGTAAAATTGAATATGCTTTCCATCAAGATAATTTTTTTTAGAAAAGTTAACTAAGAGCTACAGTTAGGCTTAAAAGGAAGGGAAGAGGGAAGAGAATTATAACAAGGTGAATTTCAGCATTTGAAATATGAGTGCAGGCTTTACAGTACAGCTTCCACCTTTGGGTCTAAATGCATCTTACAAGCAGTACATCATAAAGCCTCAACGCCAACACTCTCCTCTGAGGTGGGTGAACGTTATTACCTGCATTTGTATGTGGAAGTATCGAGACGTGTTTCATGTGAGATTAGCTTAGGCATTCCTCATGAAGCACTTTTCTCACAAGACATTTTCTCATTTGTTTTCACCATTGATTAAAGTCTTTTTTTTTTTTTTCGAGACAGAGTCTAGCTCTGTCGCCCAGGCTGGAGTGCAGTGGCACGATCTCAGCTCACTGCAATCTCCACCTCCCAGGTTCAAGCAATTCTCCTGCCTCAGCTTCCCAAGTAGCTGGAACTACAGGTGCGTGCCATCAAGCCTGGCTAATTTTTTGTATTTTTAGTAGAGAGGGAGTTTCACCGTGTTAGCCAAGCTGGTCTCGATCTTCTGACCTCCTGATCCACTTGCCTCGGCCTCCAAAAGTGCTGGGATTACAGGCGTGAGCCACTGCACCCAGCCTGATTAAAGTTTTATTCTGAGGAAAGTGTTCTTTTGCAGAATTATCCATATATTGACACATATTTAGCAAGAGAAAGCTAAATTAGAGCCGAATGCTGCAACGCATTCACAATTGTGGTTGGACACAATCAGCTAGAAAGATTGAAGAAAAACCAATACTGCATGCAGTCCAAACCTAAATGCCCTGGTTCAGACAAGCTGGGAAGGAGGATTGAAACCCACAATTTGAAAAACTGTCTGAGGCAATTCTGGTACAGAGCCAACCTGTAGAAATTCTGACTTACAGGTTTTTTGGCTGTTTTTCTTTTCTTTCTTCTTTTTTTTTTTTTTTTGACAGTATCTCACTCTTACCCAGGCTGGAGTGCAGTGGTACAATCTTGTCTCACTGCAGTGTCAAACTCCCGGCTCTGAGATTCTCGTGGCTCAGCCTCCTGCACAGCTGGGATTACAGGTGTAAGCCACCACACCTGGCTAATTTTTGTATTTTTAGTAGAGACCAGGTTTCGCCATGTTGTCCAGGCTGGTCTCCAATTCCTGGACTTAAGCAATCCTCCCACCTCAGCTTCCCAGAGTGCTGGGGTTATACTAACAAGATATAGATCAATTTTTTAAAAAATAACACAAGTAAATCCCTTACTTGCAGTCATAAGAAGACATAGCTCTCCTCGAGGGTCTGGGAGTTCCCTAGCGGCCAGGCCAGCTCAGCCATCCCTTTGCCTGGTGAAGGTGACAAATCACCACCAAGAACTCCCTGGAGTTCTCTGCATATTTTCTGCTGTTCTCCCAACAAAGCATGCCCCAAAGGACCACCAAACTCAAAAGAGCAGGTTTTTTCTCTCCACGAGAGTTTTTTCTGTCTTGTTTCTCACAAACACGCCTTAGGAGATGCCCCACTTTGATAAAGGTAAAATTGAAGGGGCGGCCTGCCACTCCACACCTGTGGGTATATCTCGTCAGGTGGGACGAGAGACTGAGAAAAGAAGACACAAAGACAAAGTATAGAGAAACAACAGTGGGCTCCAGGACCGGCACTCAGCATACCAAGGACCTGCACTGCAACTGCCCTGAGTTTCAGGTTTTATTGATTATTATTTTCATTATCTCAGCAAGAGGAATGCGTAGAAGTTATGTAAGTGATAACAGGGAGAAGGTCAGCAAGAAAACATGCGAAAGCAAAAAGAATCTGCGGGCCATAATTGGTTCATGGGAGGTGCTATGCCTGGATGTGCACGTCGGCCAGATTTGTGTTTCTCTCCTTCAAGCATCTCAGTGGACAAAGGATAACAGAGCAGCATTGCTGCTAACATGTCTTCATTCCTATAGGGCAAGTTTTTCCCATCTCAGAATTGAGCAAATGTACTATTGGGTTTTATATCGAGACATTCAGTTCCCAGGGGCAGGCAGGAGACAGTGGCCTTCCTTCACTGCCAACTGCAAGAGGCTTTCTCTTACTAATCCTCCTCAAAGTACAGACCCTTCACGGTAAGTCGGACTGGGACGGTCAGGCTTCCCATCCCACGAGGTCATATTTCAGACTCTCACATGGGGGAGAAACCTTGACAATACCTCGCTTTCCAGGGCAGAGGTCCTCATGCTGTCCACAGTGCACAGGCCTCCGGGTTTATCCTTGTCCAGATTCTCAGAGAATGGCGATGACTTTACCAAGCATACCGCTTTTGTAAACGCTGTTAACAAAGCACATCCTGCACAGCCCTAGATCCCTTAAACCTTTGATTTTATACAACACATGATTTTGTGAGCTCAAGGTCGGGGCGAAGAGGTTGGGGCAAAGTGGCTGGGGCAAAGTTACAGACTAACAGCATCTCAGGGCAAAGCAATTGTTCAGGGTACATGTCAAAATGAAATTTCTTATATCTTCCCTTTCTACATAGACACAGTAACAGTCTGATCTCTCTTTCTTTTCCCTACATATCCCCCTTTTCTTTTTGACAAAACTGCCATCATCATCATGGCCGGTTCTCGCTGGTCGTTGTCTCTCTGGAGCTGCTGGATACACCTGTAGACTAACAACAGAGAGAACACACATACAAGGATTGATACAAAGTTTGCAATAGTGGAACTTCCAGTGGTTTTAACCCAAGTGGCGGGGTTAAGATTTGTGAGGCCATCAGCAGCTTTCACCATTGCCTCAGTTTCTGGCACCAGATTTAACTGGACTTTTGATGCCTTAAAAATTTGTTTTTTTAATTTTGAAATATCTAAAGTAAGATTATCTTCTCTTCCTTGTAGATGGCGTCTAACCATTTCCCAGTGATGTTTAGATTCATTATAGGCTCGAGGTGCAATACAAAAATCTGATGTATTCCAGTCACACTATAACTGAAAAAGATATTCCAAGCTCATGAGCCTATCTCCCATCCAAATGACAGTTTGTCTAAGATCATTAATTTGGTTTGCCAATTTTTGATCTATTTGGGTCTGAGAATTCCACAATTTTGAGAAATTCTTTTGCCAATTATTTACGTATTCTGCAATTTGAACAGAGGAATGTAAAGTATTCCAGCAGCCGCAGAAGTAGCTGCAATAAGACCCATAATCACTGCAATGAAAGTAAAAATGAGTCTTTTGGATCTAGTTAGAACTCCTTTTAATACTTCTGTTAAACTATGGACGAATGGGGAAGCTTCCCACGGTCAGTCGATGGACACAGGGACCCACACGCCCTCTCTTACCCTCACTAGCAGAATACGGTGCTATCAATAAAAAGTTGAATCAATGCAAGTAAACAATCTACAATTTGTACAGGTTATAGTTTGGGAATCTGGTTTAATAACTATGTTTTCTGCAACTAGCATATAAGGGGGTTTTACACTACTTTGTAAAGGAATTGTCAGATTGGAATTTAGGTTAATAGTATAATATGGCTTACAATTTTTTGTTTCCATAACTTGATTTCCAGACTAAAAGCCACAGTAAACTTCCATAATTCTGGATGTTCAGGACCAGTAACAGGACTAACTAACTTTGGTCGAGATGATGAAATTTCCTTTCCACCCCATTTCCATGGATAGGGTGATTTTAACCTTCTATAAACCTGGTCCAGTCTTTTAGTTAAATCACTATCATAGGCAGGATTAGTGGGCCAGACAGATGGGCCTGTGAACATGAGTGAGTCTGGCCCGTACAATTGTAATATAATTGGCCTCGAGGGGCCCAGTCTATAATAGTTCCAAATTCGGCCGGGCGCGGTGGCTCAAGCCTGTAATCCCAGCACTTTGGGAGGCCGAGACGGGCGGATCACGAGGTCAGGAGATCGAGACCATCCTGGCTAACAAGGTGAAACCCCGTCTCTACTAAAAAAATACAAAAAACTAGCCGGGCGCGGTGGCCGGCGCCTGTAGTCCCAGCTACTCGGGAGGCTGAGGCAGGAGAATGGCGTAAACCCGGGAGGCGGAGCTTGCAGTGAGCTGAGATCCGGCCACTGCACTCCAGCCTGGGCGACAGAGCGAGACTCCGTCTCAAAAATTTTTTTTTTTTTTTTACTACTACAAATTCATTGTTTTGTAATACCACCGCAGTGTCAGCCACACATTCTCCCCAAACTAAGACTTCTGGGTCTTTTGATTCTTTGGGAATTTCCTTGGGGCAAGGTTTTCCCTTAGGCCTAAATTTTAATGATCTTTGATAAGAAGAGTCCTGTAAATTATTTATCTGTGGCCCGAGTGACATTCCACTTACCATGTGATAAGTAAATTTACTGATGGCACTGACAGTAGGTGCTTCTACCAACCAATTTTGGGTTGTAGGCATTAAGCATCCTGGTGCCTTCCCCAGGCAAATAGGAGAATAATGATACCCAGTGGAAATGTTTATCATCATTTCTTCTTCTTTAGGTTGGGCAGGGCCATGGTCATCTGTAGGGCCTGGTACCCATGCACTATTGTTAACATATACTTTAATAGAATTATCCATCCAAGTGACTGCCTGAATTAAGGTCATGAAAGGCACATAGGCCCAGTAAGTATAATTAGCTGCAGTTGCTCCTGCAGACATAGGGAGACTTACCACAGTTGATACAACCATCAAAGCTGCAAGCAGCATATTCTCTCGAATTTGTGTTACCCTTGTGCTCTTCAGGCTTTTTTCAACTAACTGTGTCAGCTTCTTTAGTTGGGCCCAGGTCGGTGGCTCTGCTTCCTTGGTGGATGGCAACTGCATCTGTTCTTCTGATACCACCATTTTGTTTACCTGAAGAGTCGATGATGCTTGATTGCAGGTTTTCCGTCTTTGCGGAGGCGCTTTTCTTTGCATCTCCGATGGGTTCACTGTAGAACTTTAAATGTCTAGTGGGTATCCAAACAGGAAGCTGATTTTCTCCTGGTGAAAAACAAACAAAACCTCTCCCCCATGTTATCACCTTCCCTATTTCCCATGTCTTCTTTTTGATGTCTTTCCACCAGATCAGTTTTCCCTCATGTGGGCTGTTCTTTGTACCAGTGAAATGTTGTTCTGCAGAAGTAGTGGTCTGATTTCCATAAACGTTTAAAACATTTAAAGTATAGAGTGCTAGATTAAGTTGCATCTGGGGAGTGTTATACTCCTTATTCTCTTTTTCCTTTTTTTGTTTAACCAATTGAGCTTTTAGTGTTCTATTAGTTCTTCCAATTATGGCCTGTCCTTGAGAATTATAAGGGATTTCTGTTGTGTGTGTAATTTTCCACTGATTTAAGAATTTTTGAAATGTTTTGCTACGGTATCCTGGCCCATTATCTGTTTTAATTTTTTCTGGAACTCCCATGACAGCAAAACAAGATAATAAATGTCTTTTAACATGGGAAGTACTTTCTCCTGCCTGGGGGGTTGCCCATATGAAATGTGAATAAGTATCAACTATCACATGAACAAATGACAATTTTCCAAATGAAGGTACATGTGTGACATCCATTTGCCATAACGCATTAGGACATAGACCTCTGGGATTAACTCCTGCCTCCTGAGTGGGCAGGTGTAGGACTTGACACTGACTGCAATGTTGTACAATAGTTTTTGCCTGTTTCCATGTGATATCCAATTTACTTTTTAATCCTGTTGCATTTACCTGAGTCAGGGCATGAAGTTCTTGTGCTTCCATGCAGGCAGATGATACTAGCACGTCAGCTTGTTCATTTGCCTTAGTTAAAGGCCCTGGTGAATTAGTATGTGCTCAAACATGACTAATATAAAATGGGAAATTTCTTTTTCTTACAGTTTGTTGCAACAAATTAAACAGCTGATTTAACTGATCATACATACTATATTTGATTAGGGCTGTCTCGACATCCTTTGTAGCCTGTACTACCTATGCAGTATCTGAAACAATGTTAATAGGCTGATTAAAATCTTGTAACACTGAAATGACAGCAACCAACTCTGCTCTTTGAGCTGAGTGATATTGAGTTTTAATGACTCCTTCTTTTGGCCCGGTGTAAGCCACTTTTCTATTGCTGGAACCATCAGTAAACACCATCAGAGCATTTTCTAAAGGTTTATGTCTGGTAATTTTAGGTAAAATCCAAGTAGTCAATTTTAAAAACTGGAAGATTTTTGTTTTGGGGTAATGATTATCAATAATTCCCACAAAATCAGCAAGACCAATCTGCCATGCAGCAGAATTGATGAAGGCTTGTCTAAGCTGTTCCTTGTTGAAAGGAACGATGATTTTATCTGGGTCACTTCCACACAATTTTACTATTTGTAGTCTTGCCTGACCAATTAATGTAGCCATTTGATCCAAGTACAATGTAAAAGTCTTAATTGTACTGTAAGGAAGGAATGACCACTCCACAAGATCTGTATTTTGAACAATAATGCCTGTTGGAGAATATACAGTAGCAAAAATCAAAAGTTGGAGTGGGGCTAAGTGATCTATTCTATTTACTCGTGCTGACCGAATTTTTTCTTCAACTAATTCTGTTTCTTTGGTTGCCTCTGGAGTTAATGTTCTTTTACTATTCGAGTCCGGATCCCTTCTCAAGATAGAGAACAAATTTGACATGGCATAAGTAGGGATGCCTAGAGTTGGCCGAATCCAATTAATATCTCCTAGCAATTTTTGAAAGTCATTTAAGGTTCTTAATGTGTCTTTTTTTATTTCTATTTTTTGTGGTTTAATTTTTCTTTCCTCTACCTGCATTCCCAAATAATGAAAAGGAGTGGAAGTCTGAATCTTATCAGACGCTATTGTCAGGCCTGCATTTGCAACCTCCATCTGCAGAAATGTGTAACAGTCAATTAATTTGTCCCTCATTTCTACAATATCATCAACATAATGAATGATGTAAGTCTGAAAACTTGTCTCTAACTGGTGGAAGAACTTGAGCTACAGAAGTCTGACAAATAGTTGGACTATTAAGCATTTCCTGAGGCAAGACTTTCCACTGAAATCTGGTGGCTGGTTCTTTATTATTTATGGCTGGTACAGTAAAAGCAAATTTTTCAAAATCCTGTTTTGCCAGAGAAATGGTAAAAAAAGCAATCCTTTAGCTCAATTATAATTAAAGGCCAATCTTTGGGAATCATGGCCGGAGAGGGCAGCCCGGGTTGGAGAGGCCCCATGGGTTGAATTCCCGCATTAACGGCTCTTAAGTCAGTTAGCGTGCGCCATCTGCCGGATTTTTTCTGAAATACAAACACAGGAGAATTCCAAGGCGAAAATGAAGGCTCAATATGTCCCTTTTCTAATTGTTCCTTTGCCAATAAGTGTAAAGCCTCCAACTTTTGTTTTGGTAGCGGCCACTGATTTACCCATACAGGCTTTTCTGTTTTCCAAGTTAATGGAATGGGTTTTGGAGGCTCTGCAGTGGCCACTCCTAAAAAGGATATCCTATTCCTTTTTCTGGATTTTCCTCAGTCTCAATTGGGACTTTAATGCCTTCTCCATTCTTCCCTAGTCCTTTGCCAGGGAGATATCTCATTTTAGTCATGATTTTTTGACTCGTGGGGCTGTATAGGGAGACTGGAATAGTAATCTCTGCATGCCACTGTTGTAACAAGTCTCAGCTCGGCCCCATAAATTAATTGGAATACAAGTAATCGTAGGCTGAACTGGACTTTCCTGATTCTCAGGTCCTAGACAATGTAAAATCATAGCACTCTGATACATTTCTGAGGCGGTGCCCACACCGACAAGTCCTGTAACAGGCTTTTGTTTAGGCCAATTTTTTGGCCATTGATTTAAGACGATCATAAAAACATCAGGCCCAGTATCCACTCATTCTTTCAACGGCTTTCCCTGAATAGTGACTGTACACACAGGTCTATGCTCTGAGACCTGACTAGCCCAATAAGCAGCTTTTTCGGCAGGGTTGGTGCTTCCAAACCCTCCTGTTCTTTCTGTTTTGCTATCCCCAATTTTAATATAAGGCAAAAGCAGTAATTGAGCAGTTCTGTCGCCTGGATTGGCACTCCAGGGCACAGTGGAGCTGACCACTAACTGAATTTCCCCTTTATGATCTGAATCAATTACCCCAGTATGAATTCAGACTCCCTTCAGATTTAGACTTGATCTTCCTAAAATAAGGCCTCCCGTCCCTTCTGGCAGTGGGCCATATACCCCTGTAGGAATGTTTTGTGGGGGCTCTCCAGGGAGCAAAGAAATCATTTGAGTGGAACAGAAATCTCCTGCTGCGCTGCCTGCTGCGGCGGGGACAGCTGTTGTATTGTTGTCATTGGCTGATTTCCTGAAGTGGTGGTATTTGCTGTGGGGGTTGTTGTCCCTGAAAACTCTGAGGAACAAACGGCTGAATCCTGAATCGGGAACGCCCCACTTTGTTGCGGGACCTGAGGCTGGCCCCTCTTCCCATTTCCCAGCAATGGTCACCCATTTTTATCAAATTTAGAACAACATTCCTTAGCCCAACGTTTTCCTTTTCCACGTCTTGGACACAGGCCAGTGGCTCTTTATATTTATCTGTTTATTTAAGACTGGGCAATTCATTTTTAGATGACCGATTTGACCACAATTATAACATTTTCCCCCAAATGTTCTAACTTGTCCTCCTAAAGAAACCATTGACACAGCCAGAAAACAGGGAGATCTGGAGGCATGGCAATACCCGGTAATTTTACAACCGATACCGGCCGGGAAAGGCAGTCAAGCAGGAGCGTCTGTCCGAACTGAGCCTAGATATGAATCTTTCACCATGAAAATGTTAAAAGACATGAAGGAAGGAGTTAAACAATATGGACCCAACTCTCCTTATATGAGAACATTATTAGATTCCATTGCTCATGGAAATAGACTTATTCCTTATGATTGGGAAATTTTGGCTAAATCTTCCCTTTCACCCTCTCAGTTTCTACAGTTTAAAATCTGGTGGATTGATGGAGTACAAGAACAGGTACGGAAAAATCAGGCCATTTATCCTGCTGTTAACATAGATGCAGACCAATTGCTAGGAACAGGTCCAAATTGCAGCACTATTAATCAACAATCAATAATGCAGAATGAGGCTATTGAACAACTAAGGGCTATTTGCCTCAGGGCCTGGGAAAAAAATTCAGGACCCAGAAACCTCCTGCCCTTCTTTTAATTCAATCAGACGAGGCTCTAAAGAGCCATATCCAGACTTTGTGGCAAGGTTGCAAGATGCCGCTCAAAAATCCATTGCAGATGATAACGTCCGAAAAGTTATTGTAGAAATAATGGCTTATCAAAATGCAAATCCAGAATGTCAGTCAGCCATAAAGCCATTAAGAGGAAAAGTTCCAGCAGGAGTTGATGTAATTAATATGTGAAGGCTTGTGATGGGATTGGAGGAGCTACGCATAAGGCAATGCCAATGGCTCACACCTTAGGAGATGCCCCACTTTGATAAAGATAAAATTGAAGGGGCGGCCTGCCGCTCCACACCTGTGGGTATATCTCGTCAGGTGGGACGAGAGACTGAGAAAAGAAATAAGACACAAAGACAAAGTATAGAAACAACAGTGGGCCCCGGAGACCGGCACTCAGCATACCAAGGACCTGCACGGCACGGTCTGAGTTCCCTCAGGTTTTATTGATTATTATTTTCATTATCTCAGCAAGAGGAATGCGGTAGGAGAGCAGGGTGATAACAGGGAGAAGGTCAGCAAGAAAACATGCGAGCAAAAGAATCTGTGTCATAATTAAGTTCAAGGGGAGGTGCTATGCCTGGATGTGCACGTCGGCCAGATTTGTGTTTCTCTCCGCCCAAGCATCTCAGTGGAGCAAAGGATAACAGAGCAGCATTGCTGCCAACATGTCTCACCTCCACCACAGGGCGGTTTTCCCATCTCAGGGTGAGCAAATGCAATCGGGCTTTATGCGAGACACAGTTTCCAGGGGCAGGCAGGGAGACAGTGGCCTTCCTCTACCTCCAACTGCAAAGGCAGCTTTTCCTCTTTACTAATCCTCCTCAGCACAGACCCCTTCACAGGTGTCAGACTGGGGAGACAGTCAAGGAATCTTTCTCATCCCACACGAGGCCATATTTCAGACTCTCACATGGGGAGAAACCTTGGACAATACCCGGCTTTCCAGGGCAGAGGTCCCTGCGGCTGTCCACAGTGCATTGTGCCTCCGGTTTATCCAGACTAGAGAATGGCGATGACTTTTACCAAGCATACCGCTTGTAAACATTTTGTTAACACAGCACATCCTGCACAGCCCTAGATCCCTTAAACCTTGATTCTATACGACACATGATTTTGTGAGCTCAAGGTTGGGGCAAAGAGGTTGAGGCAACGTGGCTGGGGTAAAGTTACAGACTAACAGCATCTCAGGGCAAAGCAATTGTTCAGGGTACATGTCAAAATGAAATTTCTTATATCTTCCCTTTCTACATAGACACAGTAACAGTCTGATCTCTCTTTCTTTTCCCTACATAAAATAAAGATGGGATAGGCTAGAGATGAGATAAAAAGCACACACCAAGGAAGAAGATTTCACCCTTTATCTTGCCATTTACGTCTCCTCTTTTATTCTTTGTGGACCCGAGCTGGTATAAACTCAGCGTTGGACCTTAGAAGCAGCATTTAGTCATCCTGATTTGTAGGTTTACAATGAACTTGGGTTCCTTCTTTATTGTCCTAATGGGACTCTTTACCTGGTTTTTTGAAGTTGCCGCTCAGAGTTCAGGCACTTTTCTCTCTCTCTCTCTCTCTCTCAGTTTTGTTTAATCTTTTTCTACCTTATTTTATGTCTCTTTGGTACAGAACGGATGGCTCCTGGCTAAACTCCACCCTCAAGCCTGGAACCTCAGACCACAAGTGAAAACGACTGACCTCTTTTTTCTACCCAAATAGTTGCCATTTTGGCCTGTCCCACCTGCTATCCTGTGCCCATAAAAACCAGACTTCAGCTGGCAGAGCAACACAGGTGGTTGGGGATACAAGCTGCTGAAGGCTGGGATACAAGCGGCTGAGCATCAGAGACTACAGATAGACATGGCTAACTTCAGACGATGCAGCTTCTGAGAGGAGCCCGGCCAGAGACAGCTGGGCTTCAGGGAAAAATCATCATCTTCCCACACCATCCCCTTTCCAACCCCCCATTCCACTGACAGCCACAGCCATTGCCCAATAAAGTCCTCCACATACACTACCCTTCAATCTGCTCGTGTGACCATATTTTTCCTGGATGCTGAACAAGAACTCAGGTGTCAAGAAGGGCAAGTGCAGGAGGCTGTCACCCTGACCCTTCACTGGGCTGTTAACACTTAGCTGTCCAGGAATGGCAGGCTGAGTGAAACGAGCCACTCCAGTTCCTGCCCATGAAGCGGGTCAAGGGAACAATCCCATTTCATTTGGAGGCTTGTCCAGGATACAACAAAGCGTGTGTTAAAATGCGGAATTGTTGGATCTGTCTCTTTTCTGAGACCCTGCTACCTCTCTCTTTTCTTCAGGTAAAATGAATGTTGGCTCTCTTTCCCTTCATGAAAGTCTAACTAGTCTGAACCGGGGAAGGGATACAGTGATCAAAGGAACCCATTTCCAAAGAGCAAGAGGCTCTTTCCCCATGTTCCCCACCCCCTCCATGCACTTTAAGTTGTTTTTCTTCTTTTCCAAGTAAGAGAGTTCTCTTTCTACGTCAGCACTCTGCTTATGATAGGGAAACGACAGAGGAGCATCTTCTGTGGGCTGTTAGCTGTAAATTTGGCAAGGCCTGTTTGGGACTTAATCTAAATAAATCTCTGCAGCCCCTGAAATACTTTTTTTTTTTTGTCTCAAACTCGATTCTAAGCTCCAGGTTGAGGCCCTAGAAAGGAAAACCAGATCTGAGCCAGGCAACAGGCACAGTGTAAATAGGCAGGACCAATTCCTGTCAATTAAACCCCCACTTTACAGAAGGAGGCCATACTCTATGGCATAAATGAGGCCCAGGAAACTCAAAGGTTGTCAACAGTAAGGGAGGTAGAGGCATAGGTGAATGCAAATAATTCCTATTCTCTAGGCTCTCCCTGCTTCATGGGTGCAAGCCACATTGGCACCCATGGGTGGCACCTGTCAAGGTTGCTGGGACTTGGGGATGAAAAGATAAAAGAGGAAAGGGGGATGCCCACTTCCTCTCTGCCTCATACCCCAAGTTATCATTGAAAGAAGAAAGGGAATTGAGGGATGCCTAATTCCCTGTCTTTCAGACTGGGCAACCAACACACTTTTCCACCTCCCGTTTATACTCAGAAACAGACCCTGGGACCAGATAGTACTTTAGAGGACAACCTGAGAATGACCACCTTGGTCTTTTAAACACAAGAAAGAGGCAGAAGCTTTATTGCCCACCGTGCATGCCCACAAACCTCAGAATTTCTAAGGTTCACCTGTTAACTCCTACAGATGTGGCAAGAGCACTTACTGTCTCATAAAGTTTAACTGCACCCATACGAGGTTTACTTTCTTTCACCAGGGTGAGGCAGCTTGGGGTACAATGCTGTTAGCAAGTTTTACTTCTTGTTTCTGAGATGTTTGGCACTGGATTCTTTCTTTGTATAATACACATGTTTGACCCATGCCTACTTAACCTTATAAAGCTTATTTCTTCTTTCACCTAGAGGCCATCAAGACTCCAAATGGGCAGGCAGCTGGAGCCTCAGATGATGGCTCGCCTTTACTGGGGACCCATTGGTAGACCTCTGCGAGGAATCTGACTGCCGTTTTCCCCAAACAGCGCCCTCTTTCAGCAGGAAGTAGCTAAGACTGGTTGTCATCCATTTCCTAACGGCAGTTAGATGTGCCTCTCCAGAGGGGGGAAATGATACAGAACACCTGGGCTCCTGGCTAAACTCCACCCTCAAGCCTGGAAACTTGGTCCTAAGTGAAAACAGCTGAACCCATTTTTCAACCCAAGTGATTGCCCTTTTGGCCTACCCTGACCGCTATCCTGTGCCCATGAAAACCAGACTTCCACTGGCAGAGCAACACAAGCAGCTGATGCAAGCAGTCAGGGATGCAAGCTGCTGAGCGTTAGGTATACAAGTGGCTGAGCGTCGGAGACTACAAATAGAAGCTAACTTCAGATGGTGCAGCTTCAGATGGGAGCCCAGCCAGAGATGACTGGGCTTCAGAGAAAGATCACCTTCTTCCCACACCATCCCCTTTCCAACTCCCATTCTGCTGAGAGCACATCCATCTGAGAGCCATATCCATCGCCTAGTAAAATCCTCTGCATACACTACCCTTCAATCCATTCCTGTGAGCACCTGGATGCCAAACAAGAACTCAGGTGTCAAAAAGGGTGGGTGCAGAAGGCTGTGACCCTGACCCTCTGCTGGGCTGTTAACACTTAGTCATCCGTGGACTGCAGGCTGAGTGAAATGAGCCACTCCAGTTCCTGCCCATGAAGGGGGTCAAAGGGAAAATCCCATCTCATTTTTTAAAATTCATATATCATCATTGTACATTTTCTTCATGAGAAAGGGTCTCACTCTTTTGCCCAGGCTAAAGTGCAGTGGTACAATCATAGCTCACTGCAGCCTCAACCTTTTAGTCTTAAGCGATCCTCCTGCCTCAGCCTCATGGTAGCTGGGGCTACAGGTGTGCACCACCATGCCTGGCTGTGTACAAATTTTGGGGATATACGTAATCTTTTGAAACACGCATACAATGTGTCATGATCCAGTCAGGGAATCTGGGGTATCCATCACCTCAAACATTCATACTTTCTTGGTGTTTGGAGCATTACAATTCTTTTCTAGCTATTTTGAAACATAAAACAAATCATTATTTTGTTTTGTTTTCATTTTAATTTTTGAGACAGGGTCTCACTGTGTCATAGGCTGGACAAATCATTGTTCACTATAATTTCCCGACTGTACTATCAAATACTAGAATTTATCCCTTCTATCCAATGGTATTTTTGTACCTCTCCACCGACTTCTCTTGCTTTAGGGCATGTAATATATGTGCAACGTAAGAAATGTATTGCTATTTAAAATTAGATGCATGCTGACATGCACATCTTCAGAATGGATGAGAGATTAGAAAAGATTTGATACTTATGACATAAAATAGTAAGAGCAACATTTTTATTAAAAAAAAAATTATTAGAGACCAGGACTCACTATGTTCCAAGATTGGTTTTGAACTCCTAGGCTCAAGCAATCTTATATCAGCCTCCCAAAGTTCTGGGATTACAGGCACGAGCCACTGCACTCAGCCAACCTTTTCTTAAGTCAGGTTCTGTTCAAAGTAGACGATGATAGTTGAGATAAAAATAGCTTTTCATAGATTTTCTTAAAAATACATCACCCTATATAAGACATTTTCTCATGTGGGCAAACCATCCATTTTACCCGCATGGGCATTTCTTTTTCTTCATGATGTCAAAGCTGAAGCAACTACTTTAGAAACACGGATTTCAAGATTGTCTTCTTGTGTGCAACCCATAGGAAAATTTTAAGTTATGGCTGAATATTTTCAAGTATTAACTGTGCAAGGAATATGGAAAATGGTGGCCGGGTAGAGAAGGAATTCTGCCCAAAAGGAGTGGTTCCTTAGGTCACCCTTTACAGTGACACTTTAAACCATAGCCCAGGATAAATACATTCCAGCTAGAGTGGAATATGAAGTGGTTGTTTGGGAAAGATGGATGAAACCACCTTTACAGAATTATAAATAATGAGAGAAATCGAACATGACCGATTCCATCTTGCTTCTAACCTCACAGGCTACACTTTTGTTGTTGTTGTTGTCTTGTATTTGTTTTGCTTATTCTAGCATGGTGCCCAAGATAACAATGAGATCAATTTACTTTGTAGTTAAACTTGGAGTCAAGGGAAAGTGAATATCCGCCTTGTTCAGAGATGAAAGCTGCATGCAGAAGACAAGGTTAGGATTATGGTAGGGATCTGAACTTTGCTAAAGAATATGTATTGTCAGGCTGGGTACAGTGGCTCATACCTGTAATCCCAGCATTCTGGGAGGCTGAAGCAGGAGGACTGCTTGAGGCCAGGAGTTAGTGATTAGAGGACGCAACATAGCAAGACCCCATTTTCCCAAAAAAAAAAAAAACCAAAAACAAAAACAAAAAAAAAGCTATCCACATGTGGTGGCGTGTGCTTGTGGTCCCAGCTACTCAGGAGGCTGAGGTGGGAGGATCGTTTGAGTCAGGAGGTCAAGGCTGCAGTGACAGTGATTGTGCCACTGCACTGCAGTCTGGGTAACAGAGTGAGCCCGTCTCAAAAAAAACAAAAAAAGAATAAATGAGTTGACTTGATGCTAAGAGAGTATTTCTTTTGGAATGCTCGCATTGTAAATGCAGCTGGCAAGTACTGGTGTAGAACGTTCGTGCTAAGAGATTCAGGTGTGGAACTTGATTCTGCTACCAGCTCTGAAGGACATGGGAGTATGAGAAAGAAATTGAAATTGCTTACCCAGCATGATCGTAATTAAGTGTTCTCCAGTCATCTGCAAAGTACGTCCTTAACACCAGTGTTTTCAACCTGAGTGATTCTGCACCCTGGGAGACATTGTGCCATGACTAGAGATATTTCTGGTTGTCACAACTGGGGAGAAGGTGGTGGTCACTCCCTTCTTCTAGGGAATGGAGCCCAGGGATGTTTTTCAACATTCTACAGGACGGCCCCTACAATAAAGAATCATCCTCCTCAAATGTAATAGTAGGGTAGTGGCGTAACCATGCCTCATCCCAGAACACAGAAAGTCAGGCTGAAGGTCAGGCAACCTGGGAGTTCCAATTTGGATCCTGGTTTTGTCTCCTTGATGTTCAACTTGTGCAAAAAATAACTGTGTGAGTGTTGACAGTCTTCCCTCAAGAGCAACATAATCGAGTAGACTTGGCCTAGAGTGCTAGGTGTTCTTAAGCCCATGGAGCCTGTGCTTTGTTCTTTCTGATGTGTCAAACTCACAAAGAACGTATGCAGCTACAGATTTGTAAGAGGGCTTATTTGGCAAGCGGGGGTCTCAAATCAAAACTCTGCAATGTTCAGGCTATGGAGACTATAAATGCATTAGGATGAATATTTTTGTGAGTCAAGACGTAGAAGTGTGCAGACAGCTCTTATTTGAAAAAAAGTCCTTGAAGTGATTCATTTTACATCTAACGTTGACTGCAATGTATGCTCTGCCTCAATATGAAAAAAGAAATGGCGCTCCCTGGCAAATAGATGAGAAAACACACTGGTGCACAGAGCTAAACAGAAGTGATAGTGACAGAGTCACATGGGTCAGCAGCTGTATACATATGCTAATAATTGCGGCTATGTACGCGCAGTCATAGTTGCAAGTGTAACCTGAATCGTTGTCTGTCTTCTTTCTATGTTTGAGGCAAATAGCAAAAGGAAAGAAAAAGGCATGAAATTTAAGGGCTATGGAGTGATTATTCAAGATGAATTTCAAGAGAAGCACTTTTCCATTTTGGAAAATGCACTCTGTCTAGATCAAAAGCCAGAAGGGATTCCACCTTCCTGCCATTGAAAAACTCCGTGTTCAGCACCAGATGTCTGGGCTCCTTCCCTGAGAGTGAGGTTCTGCAAATAGAACAGAAGGTCTTTTGTGGACGCCTGAAAGAGCCAGCAGTACATTCCTAGGGGACTTGCCTGATCTGTTCCTGGGACAACCTAACTTGGTTTCTGCGGAATTCCTGTTGCTGCTTTTCACAGTGAATCAGCTACGCACATGCGTGAGCCAGCCGTTCGCTGCTGCCGAGACAGCCTGTGCGTGTCTGTTTTGGCAAGCAGAAGACGTTTCTTCCAAGCAACAGCCTCCCTGCTGAATCCAGCCGCTGTCGCCCTGACACAACTGCATCTCAGGTAACTGGCCTTCCTTGGGCTTCTTCTCACAGGCCGGCTTTTGCACGTGCAGAGACGCTCCAGGGCGTATTCTTTTGTGCCAAACTGCGTCTTTTCAAACAAGTCCCTGTCAATGTTTTAAAAGTAATTTCCTTTCAAAATAATAATGATAATAATCAGTGCAAATATCAAGAACAGATTTTACATGGGAGACTTCGAAACGTAATGCGTAAGAAAAAGCAACAAGGAAAGATATACCAAATGGGAGACATGGCATCCACACTAGATTCTTATCTTAGCGCTGCTGAAGGCACATGCACTGAACATTGAGGAGATACTGGAGGTGAAAAGCGAAATTAGGTTTGGGAACAGGGCCCAGGCAAAATGCTGAACACAGGCTCGCAGCCCGGGGCTGAGATCAGGGCGGGAAGAGAATCAAAGGCTACATTGTCAGTCTCGCATGGGCGCTTCCTCGTCTTTTTCTTTTGTCTTTACTTGTATTGTATTGTATTATATTTTATTGTAGTCTATATTTTATTATTTTGTTTTATTTTAAATTGAGACAGGATCTTGCCATGTTGTCCATGCTGGTCTCAAACTCCTGGCCTCAAGTGATCTTCCCATCTCGGCCTCCCAAAGGCCAGAGTGTGCCAGCTGAGATTACAAGCGTCAGCCACCGCGCCCAGCCTTGTCTCTTTCTAAAGATATCTTGTATCTTTAGAATGAAACAGTAGAAAATTTTATTCAGTAGTAAAAACTCAATCTGGACCAAAATGTTTAACATTCTAAGGGTTAAAGTGCAGAGTTCTTTGGAAAAGAAAAATCTGCTTTTATTGTGTCGCTAAATACATAAATACATCACTTCAGAGGTAGGCCACAGACTTGATATATAACCGTACATCATACGACTGTTCAACCATGATTGAGGGTCCTATATTTAGACACCAAAATAATCAGCCAGATAAAACAAACACAACCATGTTCCCCAGGCAAGTCAGAAGCAGCCCTTAATATGCTTTTTCCTAGAAAAATCATATACATATGTATGTTATATGTATATATGTACTTGTTTTATATGTGTATATGTACTATACATACACTGTAAACATTTTTATTAAAAAATGTACACATATTAATGTATAGATGTACATGCTTTATATGTATATATATTATGTATATATGCATGTTATATATACATCCATGTACATATATACATTATATGCATGTACATATATAAAAAGACGTGAACATATAAACATGTATATAGATGTCTATATCTACATGTTTACATATGTTTTGTATTTATATGTGCATTTTGTAACATGTATTTTATGTATATGTGTACATACATGTACATATTTTATGTATCTATACATATATGTACATATATATTTTAAAGTGTATATTATTTTTATAAAGAAAAACATGCATATTTAATAAAGAAAAATTATGCTTTATTATATATTTATATATTATATATTATATTTATAAATTTTATTTTATTATTATTATTGGATTTTTTTTCTAGAGATAGGATCTCACTTTGTTGCTCAGACTGATCTTGAACTCCTGGGCTCAAGCAATTCTCCCACCTCCGCCTCCCAAAGTGCTGGGATTATAGGCGTGAGCCACCACGCCCCGCCTTATTTACACATTTTACATACATTTATACTATGTATGATATACAAAAGTTATTATATATTATATGTAATAAATATGAATATACAAATTGAAATATAGATGAAAATATTCCTTTAGGCCCCCTACGAGGAAATGACTTAAGATTTGTTGCCAAAAATCACAAAGTCAAAGCAATTACCATTAGGGCACACACCTGTGGCAGGAAAAGAACGCGTTTCTGACACCCCTCCTAATACTCATTTGGAGACATGCCGTCAAAACCGTTTACTCGTAAAAATGAGTCAGGCTGGAGTGTGCCAGCGTTTCAGCTCCTCATCCAGGAAGCAGGGTGGTTTCCACAGCCACGTCAGGAGGAAGTGAGGTCAGGCGGGCTGTGTGACTTTTCACAGACCCAGTATGTGGCTGCATGTGAAGTTGTGAAGAGACAGCAGGAGGAACTCTATGGAACCCCGTCCTTGTAAGTCAAAGATGGTTGAATAATAGGGACCGTTGTGTAAGTTTCCATTCCATAGAGTAACTTCCCCACAATGATCATGCAGTGCCTCAGAAACTGCTTCCTGCCCCCTTGATCTTGTCTTGTATTTTCTTTTCTTTTCTTTTTTGAGACGGAGTCTCACTCTGTCGCCCAGGCTGGAGTGCAGTGGCACAATCTCGGCTCACTGCAACCTCCACCTCCTGGGTTCAATTCTCCTATTCAGCCTCCCACGTAGCTGGGATTACAGGGGCTGCCACCACACCCAGCTAATTTTTGTATTTTTAGTAGAGATGGGGTTTTTCCATGTTGTCCAGGCTGGTCTCAAACTCCTGACCTCAGGTGATCTGCCCGCCTCGGCCTCCCAAAGTGCTGGGATTACAGGCGTGAGCCACCGTGCCCAGCCCATCTTTTTGTTTTAAAATCAAGCATTGCTTGAAAATAATCCTTTTTTCACTTTTTTTTTTTTTGCTTATTTTTTTCTTTTTCTTTTTTTATTTTCTTTTCTTTTTAGTGTTTATGATTATGATTATTATTATTATTATTATTATTATTATTGAGACAGAGTCTCTCTCCGTTGCCCAGGCTGGAGGGCAATGCTGCGATCTCGCCTCACTGCAACCTCCAACTCCCGGGTTCAAGCAATTTTCTTGCCTCAGCCTCCCGAGTAGCTGGGATTACAGGCATGCAACACCATGCCTGGCTAATTTTTGTATTTTCAGTAGAGACAGGGTTTCACCATGTTGGCCAGGCTGGTCTCGAGCTCTTGGGCTCAAGTGATCAGCCCACCTCATCCTCCCAAAGTGCTGGAATTACAGGCATGAGCCACTGTGCCTGGCCTTTTTACTTCTTTGTTTGTTTACTTAAAAATTTTTTTTTCTTTTTTATCTTATCTTTATTATTTCTTATTTACTTCATTTACCACTAAACAAATAACTTCTTGAAAAACAATTTTTTTTGAGGCCAGGTCTTGCTCTGTCACTCAGGCTGGAGTGACACTGCAGCTTCAACCTCCCAGGATCAATCTTTCCACCTCAGCCTCCTGAGTAGCTAGGACTAGAGACACATGCAACCGTGCCTGGCTAATTGTTTTATTATTTGTAGAGACAGGGTCTTGCTATGATGCCCGGGCTGGTCTCGAAGTCCTGGGCTCAAGCGATCCTCCTGCCTCAGCCTTCCCAAGTGCTAGGATTACAGGCATGAGCCACAATGCCCAGCCTAATTTTTTTTTATTTTTGAAGAGACAGCATCTCACTTTGCTGCCCAGGCTGCTCTGAAACTCCTGGCCTCAAGCAATCTTCCTGCCTCATCCTCCCAAAGCGCTGGGATTACAGGCATGAGCCACCATGCCAGGCTGGATATGATCATATTATAGCAAGCGCCCTGTGTAACAGCTAGGCAGTCACTTAAAAACCTAAGGACACTGGCAGAGCGTGGTGGCTCACGCCTGTAATCCCAGCACTTCAGGAGGCCAAAGAGGACAGATCATTTGGGCTCAGGGCTTTGAGACCAGCCTGGGCCACATAGCGAAACCCTGTCTCTACAAAAAATAAAACAAAATAAAAACCTAAGGAAACTGACCACTGGATTGGTAGACGTGGGCGTGGCTTTGAGACTCCCCCATGCTGCGATGTGGGGGGAGTCTGTGCTCCCTCGGTCTGTCCTGACTCTCTCTGATCTTCTGACATGGGAAAAACAAACTCAAAGTCAATCATTCCCAGCTCAAAGCCTTGTGGGAGTGCTCTCTGCCTTCACGCTTGCTTCCTTTGGAAGAGAACCTTCCTCTTCTTGATCGGGGGTTCAGGAGGGAACCCAGGAGCAGAGGTGAGTCCTGTGAATGTTCGTTTGTGCTGGAATGGGACTCCAGCCCCAGGCATGAGGCAGTGTGGTGAACAAAGAGCTCCCCGTTCTCTTTTCTGTCTCTGAATAATTGCCCAGTTTGTTTTTATAAAGCAGTACCAGCGACTTACAGGCCTAGGAATGTAGCTCTTTCCTGGAAAAGGGGGATTTGTTTTCTAATCTTCAGGAGAGGCCTTGGGCAGGCCCCAGGCTCTGGGTCACCTCAATGTCACAGCTTCCAAAATTAAACTCATTCAAGGCTTTTATCACCATCTCTTTATTTTTTTTAACATTTTTCTCCAAGAAAAAATTTCATCTTTTTACTTATAAATACATAACATTGCAGAAGAAAGAAAAATTAGGTCGAGCACGGTGGCTAAAATCTGTAATCCGAGCACTTTGGGAGGTCGAGGTGGGTGGATCCCTTGAGCCCAGGAGTTTGAGACCAGCCTGAGCAAAAGAGGAAATCCCACCTCTATTTAAAAAAAAAAAAAAAAAAAAAATCAATAACCAGGCATAGTGGCAGGTGCCTGTAGTTTCAGCTACTTGGGAGGCTGAGGTGGGAGGATCGCTTGAGCCCAAGAATTTGAGGCTGCAGTGAACTATGATCGCACCACTGCTCTCCAGTCTAGGTGAGACAGCAAGACCCTATCTCAAAAAAAAAAAAAAGGAAAAGAAAAGAAAAATTAGAAAAAGAACACTTTAACTAAATCGCCACACCCAGAGATAAACCGCTGCTGGGCAGGATTGCTGCAAACCGTCTTCCCCTATTGGGTGGTGGTTTGGGGTTTTCTCATTACATTTGTACAATATTTTGCTTCTATTCAGTTTTCTGACCATCGGCAGCGTGGCATTGTAGGTCAGAAAGCAAAGCTGAGGGTGTTAAATGCTCATTTTGGTTTTCTCTCCATGTACAATTTTAAATCAATCTATTTCCCGGTGGAGGTGCCATTAGGTTCGTGGAAAGTAATTGCGTCTTTTGCTATTGCTTTTAGAATATGAGAATTGTGTGTGCTCTCTAGGGTAAAACAAACAAACAAACAAACAAACCAACCTCACGAGCAGGGCGTACACCTTATCCCTTCCTTCTGTGTTCTAAACAAAGCACAAATGATATCTGAGGTCTTTTTCTCTTCAACAGACGGAAAATTACTGGAGATGTAGCAATTCAGTGTTAGACATCCATCAATAATGTAAGATGCACACTGGTTTGGTCTGGAAAGGCGGGACAGCTTGAAGCAAAGGCAGGAAGACTGGAAGCCGGGAGGGAGCTTCCAGGTCACAGACAGGGTGAGAGAGGAACAGTTGCCTTCTTTTGAGTTTCTGATGAGCCTTTCCAAAGGAGGCGATCAGATACGTGTCATCTCAGTGAGCAGAGGGGTGACTTTGACTAGAATGGGAGGCAGAGGCCCTAGGCAGTTCCCAGCTTGACTTTTAGCTTTAGCTTAGTGACTTGCGGGCCTCAAGATTTATTTTCCTTTCAGAAAGCTCATTGTCTTTCTCAGAAGACTGGTTTTGTCCCTGAATCCTGCTAGGAGCAAACACCCCTCCCAGCATCCCCTAAAAGGCGATAAGGGGAAATCCCTCAACCAATCGCTTCTCTCCCACTCACACCCTGGGGTTTTGCAGCCCTTCGGACCTTGCCCACCCCTCCTCTCTGCCCTCCCCGCTCCCACACCAGCTGTGTCTATCCTTGGTCAGGTTTCACCGGGACAGCCACCATGGCCACTTCTAGGCTCTCAGTGCCTGCTGGCTCCAGTGTGTCCTCACTCACTGGCCGCTTGGCCCTTCTAAAAGTGGCCAGGTCACTCCCCTGGTTACTCACAGGCAGAAACCCAACACATCTGCATGCTCCTGTCTCTTTATCTTCTAGGCATGCCCACGTCCACTCAACGAAAAGAAGCGAACTCTGTAGAATATTTGAAGAGATTTATTCTGAGCCAAATAGGAATGATCATGACCCATGACACAGTCTTCAGGGGGTCCTGAGAACATGTGCCCAAGGTGATTGGGGTGCAGCTTGGTTTTATACATTTTAGGGAGGCATGAGACAGCAATCAAATACATTTAAGAAATACAGTGGTTTGGTTCAGAAAGGTGGAACAAGTCAAAGCCAGGGGACTTCCAGCTTATACATAGATTTAAACATTTCCTGGTTGACAATTGGTTGAGTTCGTCTAAAGACCTGGGATCCTAGGAGGCTGAGGCAGGAGAATCACTTGAACCCGGGAGGCGGAGCTTGCAGTGAGCCAAGATCGCGCCATTGCACTCCAGCCTGGGCAACAGAGCGAGACTCCGTCTCAAGAAAGAAAAAACAAACAAACAAACAAACCTGGGATCCCTAGAAAAGAAATGTTCAGGTTAAGATAAAAGATTGTGGAGACCAAGGTTCTTCTGGAGTCTTACAGTGGCTGCCCTTAGAGACACTAGATGACACTATTCAGACCTTTAAAAGGTGCTAGAGTCTTAGTTAATCTTTTCAGGATTGGTAAGGTCTGGAAGAAAAAGATGTGAATCTCTATGTGAATAGAAATTATTTACATCTTTACAGATGCAAATTTTTCCCCACAAAGGACAGCTTTACAGCACCATTCCAAGATATGGCAAAGAAACATGTTTTGGGGTAAAATGTTTTGATTTTCTTATTTGTCCCATGTTATGCCGGAGTCAGATTGGAAAGTAAGTCACGATATATAGTTAAATGAAACCCTTCTGATGAGAATTTATGGTTTGTAGTGCACGACTCTCCAGACCCCTTAGATAGGAATTCAGGCAAGATAAAAAGAAAAATCCGAGCTTTGTCCTCAGTCCCATGCACAAGCCACATGGGGTGAGACCACTGCAGTACCCTGAAGGTGGCCTCTTGCTGTCTGCAACTCTAATTGTTATCTTCCATCTCATTCCTTTCCTGCTCTACACCCTGGGCTCTCCACCCCGGGCTCTCCCTCACTTTTTGGAGAGACTGAGGGGCCGCCCCTCTGTGCTTTGGGGTCGCCCGTTTCCCTCCATGCACAGAACATTTCCAGGTGTGGGCAATGGTCGCCCCGTCTTCCTGCAGCACCTGCCCCTAGCAAAGAAGGCGAATGCGTCTCTCCTTCATGCAGCACTCAGTGCCTGTAGAGTCCTCTAGGCCTTTTTCCTTCACACTGACACTCCCAGTTCTGTTTTCAAGTCCGCACCTCCTGGGCTCAAGCAATCCTCCCACTGCCGCCTCCCAAAGTGCTGGGATTACGGGCATGAGCCACCACGCCCGGCCTCTCATTGTATTTCTGATCTTCATACCCTCTACTCAGATTCTTTGATCTTGCCCCGCTTCCCCCTTCCAAATCAGGACTCTCTCTGCGTTTCTGGACATTAGCAATCACCCTTGCCCTGGGCTCAGGAAGCAGAAGACAAAAGAAGCTGCTTCCGGACACTGGGATTCTCTCCACTTGGCGATCTTCTGCCCTGACCACATCACTCATGGGCTATGAAAGCTGGTAAAGGGGATGGAGACCCTGTGACCACTTTCCTCCTCTTTCTCTGAAGACTCCATCTGGCTGTGTATTGAAACATGCTTTACATTCTTAACATAGTATTAAACATTTTCGAAGCCTTTTCACTCAGGAAGAGCATTCCTTTATGACATTTTGGTCATTGTTTTAAGATATTTTTGCTATTGATATCATGAACGGGAATCAAAGTTCCCCTTTCTAATTACTTACTGTTTTATTTATAATCAGTTCAATTTCTGCTGTCAATGTGATTGTGGACATCTTTATGTCTTACAGGAAGTAGAGATAGAGACAACATGTTACATCTGCACCATTCTTGGTAAGATACAATTATATGCACTCATTAGTAGTCTTTTCTTTCTTTCTCTCTTTCTTTCTTTCTTTCTTTCTTTCTTTCTTTCTTTCTTTCTTTCTTTCTTTTTCTTTCTATCTATCTTTCTTTCTTTCTCTCCTTCCTTCCTTCCTTTTCATCTTACTTTTTTTCCTTTCTTATATAGAGACAGGGTCTCACCATGTTGCCCAAGCTGGTCTTGAACACCTGGGCTCAGGTGATGCTACCACCTTGGCCTCCCAATATGCTTGGATAATGGGCATGAGCCACCACGCCTGACCACTTCTGGATCTCTTGATGGTTCTTTCTCAGAATGCACTGATAGTGATTGATCCTGCATCTGGAGAATGAAGCATGAGACCCGTGATTAATAGATGTGCTCCATGCTCCCTTGATCTGATGTTGTCCCAGGCAGCCTCAGAGGGAATTGTATTTAATTCTTTGCAAATCAGGTGGGCATCAACCTCTACCATCGGCCAGGTATCTGGTTTTCCAGGGAAAATCAGAGTTTCCCCTACTGCAAACCTTCTTGGAGACTCAGATTACATCTTTACTGCATCCCACTGGGGATTGGGACACTATGGCCCTGCTGTCCACATGCATTCCCAGGGTGGCATCGATGAAAGAGGCAGCAATGATAGTGGCAGGCTGTATGTCACCAAGCCCTGTGGAAATGCTCCCTCAGGGTACGCAACTACCAGGGCTTTCTCCTCCAGGCTAGAACCTCCTTCACCTTCAAACCCACTTCTCATCAGATACCAGTGGGCTAAAGAAGTCAGTCGTGGGTATTTTCATCTGCGTGCTGCAATGCACAGAGGGTTTTCATAGACTCACAAGTAGCAGCTCACTGTGGTCTCACCTTGCCCCAAGCTTGTGTCTCTTCCTTGCTCTGCTGGGTGGTCCAACCCCTAACCCTAGCCCCCATTCCCTATATTCAACACACTTTGCTTAAGAAAGAACAATGAAGAAGAGGCAACGGAGAAGGGACAATAGCTGTTCTGAGGACCCGATCCATCCAAGAAACCATGACCAAGGCAGGCTTTCTGTCTGTTTCTGCTTTTTATGGTTGCTGTTGCTGTAGTTTTGAGACAGCTTTGCTCTGTTGCCCTGCAGTGTTGTGATCTCAGCTCGCTGCAGCCTCAACCTCCCAGGCTCAAGCAATCCTCCCACCTCAGCCTTTGCAGTAGTTGGGACTACAGGCACATGCCACCACGCCCAGCTAAGTTTTGTATTTCTTGTAGAGATGAGTTTTCACCATGTTGCGCAGGCTGGTCTTGAACTCCTGTGCTAAAGCAATCCACCCGCTGCGGCCTCACAAGATACTGAGCTTACAGGAGTGAGCCAATGCACCCCACCAAGGCTTTCTGTTAATCACGAGTTTAAAACAACAGACTTTAGAGCATCTAAAAAAAAACACTTAAAGGCCAAATAAAGTCATCAACAGTATCAGTTAATTGTAACCAGAGAAAAACAATCAAATGCCTAAGAGATGTCCTCAAAGCTATTCTGAAATGTGATGATAATATCAATACCTCTTAACATAGTGATGCCAACTTCCCCCATACACAAGTTCTGCAAGCGAGATGGACAGGAGCGTGATGCAGTCTCTGGCCGGTTGTGTTTCAGGAGCTGGCTGGCCGGGATGCTGTCTGTGCTGCTAGGTTTGGTGCCATCAGCTTCCAGCAACATTTCCACCTCCCGACCGAACATCCTTCTTCTGATGGCAGACGACCTCGGCATCGGGGACATTGGCTGCTATGGCAACACCACCATGAGGCAAGGGACAGAGAATTACTCACCTGGTGCCCCCAGTGCAGACACCAGAAGAAAGAGAAGCCACTGAAAATGCATATAACCCTTGATCTTGGCAGTTCACACTTCAAGAGTTCTGCACTTCTGTGTTTTCTAACACTCCCTAATGTTACCTTCTTCCCACGCCAGCACTAACCCCACCTCAATCCATCCTACATAGGACTGCTCATTTCATTTTTATTTTTATTTTATTTATTTTTTTTATGTCTATCTGAGATAAAGTCTTGCTCTGTGGTCCAGGCTGGATTGCACTGGTACAATCACAGCTCACTGCAGCCTCGACCTCCCAGGTTCAAGTGATCCTCCTGCCTCAGCCTCCCGAGTAATTCTGGGACTGCAGGTGCCCACCATCATGCTTGGGTAATTTTTAAATTTCTTATGGAGGTGGAGTTTTGCCATGTTGCCCAGGCTGGTCTCCAACTTCTGGGCTCAAGTGATCCACACGCCTCAGCCTCCCAAAGTGCTGGTATTGCAGATGTAAGCCACCATACCTGGCCTCATTTCTTTTCTTTTCTTTTTTTTTTGAGAGAGTCTTACTGTGTTGCCCAGGCTGGAGTGCAGTGGCGCAATCTCGGCTCACTACAACCTCCGCCTCCGGGATTCCAGTGATTCTCCTGCCTCAGCCTCCAGAGTAGCCGGGATTACAGGCACCCGCCACCGCGCCTGGATAATTTTTGTATTTTCAGTAAAGACAGGGTTTTGCCATATTGGCCAGGCTGGTCTTGAACTCCTGGCCTCAAGTGATCTACCCGCTTCAGCCTCCCAAAGTGCTGGGACTACAGGTGTGAGCCACTGTGCCCGTCCTCGTTTCATTTTTTAAATATGATTTTTATCCACCCAGTACATAACGGACAATGCTTTAGAAATGCTATCAGCCGGGCATGACTGTAATCTCAGCTCTTTGGGAGGCTGAGGCAGGAGGATCACTGAAGGCCAGGAGTTCAAGACCAGCCTAGGAAACAGTGAAATCCTACCTCTACAAAATATAAACATTAATTTTTTTTTTGTTTGAGATGGAGTCTTGCTCTGTCACCCAGGCTGGAGTGTAGTGGCACGATCTTGGCTCACTGCCAGCTCCATCTCCTGGGTTCACGCCATTCTCCTGCCTCAGCCTCCCGAGTAGCTGGGACTACAGGTGCCCGCCACCATGCCCCGCTAATTTGTTTGTATTTTTAGTAGAGACGTGGTTTCACCGTGTTAGCCAGGATGGTCTTGATCTCCTGACCTCGTGATCCACCTGCCTCAGCCTCCCAAAGTGCTGGGATTACAGATGTGAGTCACCACTCCCAGCACATTTTAATTTTTTTAATTAAAAAAAAATTAGCCAGGCATGGTGGATGCACCTGTAATCCTAGCTATTCAAGAGGGTGAGGTGTGGGAGGATCACTTGAGCCCAGGAGTTTGAGGTTGCAGTGAGCTGTGATCAGACCACTGCGCTCTGGGCAGCAGAGTGAGACCCTGTTTCAAAAAATAAACAGGCTGATCATGGTGGCTCACGCCTGTAATCCCAGCACTTTGGGAGGCGAAGGCAGGCTGATCACTTGGAGGTCAGGAGTTCAAGACCAGCCTGGCCAACATGGTGAAACCCCCGTCTCTACTAAAAACACAAAAATTAGCTGGGAGTGGTGGCAGGCACCTGTAATCCCAGCTACTTGGGAGGCTGAGGCAGGAGAATCACGTGAACCCGGGAGGGAGAGGTTGTAGTGAGCCTCAAATAGTGCCACTGCACTCCAGCCTGGGCAACCAAGTGAGACTCAGTCTCAAAATACAAACAAATAAACAAACATACAGAAGACATCAGTGTCGTTGCCTGTAAGCGGAAGATCAATATTGATCTCCATCTCACTCCCAACCCTATCCATCTAGCCAAGCCCAGCACTCACGCGGGATTTCAATCCTCCCTGCTGGAAAGCTCTGCTTTTCATTAGGAGGGTCCACACCCTCTTAATGCCAAAATCTGGTGTGTCCATCTGTCATGAGCTAGAGCTAGTCCATCCTCCTGTCTGAATTCCAGCCTTCCACCCTCATGTAGCACTTACAGTGTGTTGGCGTCCATGAAGTCAAACCTTCTCATGAACACTGTGAGTCCCGGAGAAGGTGCCCTGGGCTCTCAGTTCTGCATTCCCTCTGAGGTTGCCCTCTCAGTACCAATAGTGCCTTATGGAAACTTAGTCACTCTATCTACTCATTCATTTATTTATTTCAGAGACAGGTTGTCTCTCCGTCACCTAGGCTGAAGTACAGTGTTGCAATCACAGCTCACTGCAGCCTCGAACTCCTGAGCTCAAACAATCCTCCTTCCTCAGTCTCCCAAGTAGCTGGTTCTACAGACATGTGCCACCATTCCTGGCTAATTTTTCTATTTTTGTAGGGTTTTTTTGGTAGAGACAGGGTCTCGCCATGTTGGCCCAGCTGGTCTTGAACTCCTGGCCCCAAACAATCCTCCTGCCTTGGCTTTCCGAAGTGCTAGGATTACAGGCATGAGCCACCACGTCCAGCCACTCACTTCTATTTAAATGAGTTGATGTTTCCTTGAAGGTTCAGAAAACATTAGAAATCTTTGACATTACGTTTAGGTCATTCCTAAGAACATCTTGAAGTGCTCTACAATGACCAGCAGACCTCCTATTAAGTAGCATGTAGCTGTGCTTATGAAAATCCTGTCTAATTTTAACAAGTAAAGCTGTTAATTTGTCCCTCCATAGGACTCCAAATATTGACCGCCTTGCAGAGGACGGCGTGAAGCTGACCCAACACATCTCTGCCGCATCTTTGTGCACCCCAAGCAGAGCTGCCTTCCTCACGGGCAGATACCCTGTTCGATCAGGTTAGTCTCTCTTACAACTGCACTAGGGTGCAGCCTGGTGTATTAATCATAGTTTTTAGTTTTTACATTTTGGTTTTTTTATTAGTTTTTTTTTTTTTAATTTAAATAGAGATTGGTGGGGCGGGAGTGTCTCTCTCTATCTTGCCCATACTGATCTTGAAATGCTGGGCTCAAAAGATCCCCCTTCCTTGACCTCCCAGAGTGCTGGGATTACAGGCATGAGCCACCGTGCCCAGGCAGCTTTTATATTCTGATGCTTTGACATCTTAGGGCTTTGCTGACCTTGGCAGGACTGGCCCTCCCAGGGCTAGCCAGTTCTTAGAGACAGCAAACAAGTCACTTGGGAGTGCACCTTTCATAGATAAACCAATCAATCCAGAGCACACACCCCTAACCATCACCTTTATGAGGTTTTCATATATGGGGCCACTCTCTCTTTGACCTAATCCCCCCAGAATCAGGTACCAGCTTTCTAGGGACAGCCCCTACAGATGAAAGCCCACGGAAATTGTACAAACTGGCCAGTCTTAAGCCGACTTACCCTACCTTGCCAATTGCTTTCCAAAAAAGAAAAACAATAAATAAGAAAGGCTTTTTCCATGCTTTCCCCTCACTCCCTCTGCCTCCTGACCAACCCTGAAGCTTCCCCATATAATCACACAGCATGGCTCACCCCTGCCTCCTCTTAAACTGTGAGTAATAAACTATCAAGAACTGTGAGTAATAAACTATATCTCCAATGACAGTCATCTCCTGATCTGTTGGCCTTGCCATAGCTAAATAATGATAAAACTTTAATAATAATAATAATGATACGTAACACCTACATTTTAAAACACTTGGGCAGAGGCTGGGTGTGGTGGCTCATGCCTATAATCCCAGCACTTTGGGAGGCCGAGGCAGGCAGATCACTTGAGGTCAGGAGTTCGAGAGCAGCCTGGCCAACATGGGGAAACCCCGTCTCTACTAAAAATACAAAAATTAGCTGGGTGTGATGATGAGTGCCTGTAGTCCCAGCTACTTGGGAGGCTGAGACAGGATAATTGCTTGAACCCGGGAGGTGGAGGTTGCAGTGAGCCGAGATCACACCACTGCACTCCAGCCTGGGTGACAGAGCAAGACGCTGTCTCAAAACATACAAACGAACCCTTGGGTAAAGATTTGGAATGTCTAGAGAGCAGAATAAAATTTTATCAGTGGCTACCAACCTTGTCAGTACGTTAGAATCATCCAGAGGATATTCCTACCATCCGAAAGCCCAAGTTCCACCCAAGACTGATAAAAATTAGCACCCCTGGGGTGATAACCAGGCATCAGAATATTTTGAAGCTCCCCACACGATTCCAATGGGCAGACAAGTTTGAGAACCTTTGGATTATATCAAGAGTTTGATGAAATTATAAAATCATTTTTAGGTCAGGCACAATGGCTCATGACTCTAATCCCAACACTTTAGGAGGCTGAGGTGGGAGGATTTACTTGAGTCTAGGAGTTCAAGACCAGCCTGGGCAACATAGTGAGATCCCATCTCTACAAAAAATTTAAAAATATTAGCTAGGCATGGTGGTGTGCCCCTATAGTCCCAGCTGCTTGGGAGACTGAGGTGGGAGGATCAGTTGAGCCCAGGAGTTCAAGGCTGCAGTGATCTATAGTCATGGCACTGCACTCAAGTCTGGGTGACAGAGTGAGACCCTGTCTCTTCAAAAAATTTTAAAATTAGCCAGGTGTGGTGGTGCGCACCTGTAGTCCCAGCTACTCAGGTAACTGAGGTGGGAGGCTCGTTTGAGCCCAGGTGGTCGAGACTGCAGTGGGCATTGATTACACCACTGCATTCCAGCCTGGATGACAGAACAAGACCTCATCTCTAAATAAATTAATTAACACAAAAAAAAACATTGTAAGTTTTTATTCCTTTTTCACTGAATTATATTACTTATAACCTGCACATAACAGGAAAGTCCATCTTCTCACTAACGTTTTCAACAAATTAATCATTTACTTTGCTGCCAAAAATGCAATCCACTAGGCAAAGTCATATAGGAAGTCCATTTTCAATTTAATTTTAAGTAAGAGAGACTTTTACCAAGCGTTCTATTTTTAAATAAATAATAAATAATAAACAGGAAAAAAAAATGTGTAACAGTAGTTCTTTTTCTTAATAATTGCTCAAAGGGATGGTTTCCAGCATTGGTTACCGTGTTCTTCAATGGACTGGAGCATCTGGAGGTCTTCCAACAAATGAGACAACTTTTGCAAAAATATTGAAAGAGAAAGGCTATGCCACCGGACTCATAGGTATGTACGTTTTTAAAAGTGGTACGCGCATGACTTTTATATGGAAGGGACATTCAGCTAAAAAGTTTGGAAAGGAAAATGGGTGAGGTGCTGTGGGATTTTCCACTAGACAGAAAACTGCATATATCTAGGAACCATGTTACTTTCCAGGTTGTTTACTGCAAAGTAGATACTCAAGAAATACCAGATCAGGCAAGGTGGCTCATGCCTATAATCCCAGTACTTTGAGAGGCCAAGGTGGACAGAGTGCTTGAGCCCAGAAGTTTGAAACCCACCTGGGCAACATAGCAAGACCCCACCTCTACAAAAAAATAATTATAATAATAAATTTGAAAAAGAAATAAAATGTGCTCATGCCTATGGCATACGCTCCAAGCTCCGTTGCACAACACGAAATCGCTTCTTTGTTCTGTGGGATCCTCTCCCGCCCTTCACATGGACTTTGTGTCTTAGACATTAGTGTCTTAGACTGAACACCTTCAGCTCTTTCATGGTTGGTTTATGGATCAATTGAGCTAGTTTAGTGCTGCGATCTAAATGTTTGTGTCCCCCTAAAATTCCTGTGTTGAAACTCTTACCCCCCAGGTAATGGAGTCAGGAGGTGAAGCCTTTGGGAGGTGATGAGGTTGTGAAGGTGGAGCCTCATATGTGGGATTAGTGCCTTT
This sequence comes from Papio anubis, assembly GCF_008728515.1. Classification (NCBI taxonomy): domain Eukaryota; kingdom Metazoa; phylum Chordata; class Mammalia; order Primates; family Cercopithecidae; genus Papio; species Papio anubis. Next base: position 166,625 of record NW_022161359.1, read on the forward strand.
ACAAAAGTGACTCTGGTCAGGCGCGGTGGCTCATGCCTGTAATCCCAGCACCTTGGGAAGCCAAGGTGGGTGGATCGCTTGAGGCCAGGAGTATGAGACCAGCCTGGGCAGCATGGCGAAACCCTGTCTCTACAAAAAAAGAAAAAGAAAGAAAGAAAAGGAACATCACCTTAATGAAATATTTGGCATCTCACACAATGTTCTCATAGACCATGATAAAAAAAAAATTTTAAAAAATACATTCTTTTATCAAAAAGGTCTGTAATGCTACCTATTTTTCCCTTCAGTGTGTATGAAGATGTCTACTAGAATTATACCTCCCTGTCAGCTTCCATAACTAACATGGTTATTCTTCTACAAGTCAACAAAGCATGTTATGTATTGGATGAAAAACAAAATTAATGGCAATAGTTCCTTGAGAGGAGACCAAGTTGCCATTATCATTATTGTGTTATAGTAATGATTTTTATCAATAGTTCCATTTATTGATAACAAACAACATGACTAGTGGATACAATGAATATAAAATTCAATAAATTATATATTTCTAAAAATTAAAAATTATAAAATGTTCTTTAATTTTTTACCAAAAAAAAAAAAATCTGGGGAGATTCAGTCATCACTGTCAAACAAAGGTGCATTTTTTCCAATAGACATTTTTTTTTTTTTGAGACAGGGTACTCACTCTGTTACTCAGGCTAGAGGGCAATGGTGCGGTTATGGCTCACTGCAGTCTCGACCTCCTGGACTCAAGTGATCCTCCCACCTTAGCCTCCCAAGCAGCTGGCACTACAGGCTTGCACCACCATGCCTGGTTAATCTTTTCTATTTTTTTTTTTGTAGAGACAGGGTCTTCCCATGCTACCCAGGCTGGTCTCAAGCAATCCTGGGCTCAAGCAATCCTCTCACCTCGGCCTCCCAAGGGACTGGGATTATAGTTGTGAACCACCATGCCCGGCCAACTATAATTTTTCTAAAACAGAAGAGTCTATCCTTATGGGATATTCATTGGGCAATCATGAGGTTTTCCAGATGGCAGACAGCACTGGAGTGCTTGACATCTCTTTGTCAACACCATAGTAGTGGCCGCATGGAAGCAAAGACTATGCTTTGACTGAATTTGAAAGGTGCGCCTTGCGAAACCCACCACCGACTTCAACCATGGCCACTATGATAGTGGTTTCTCAGAGAGAGGACAATTCCAAAGCCCAGAAGTCTTCTGCCCATGCTGATGATATCACATGGTGCTTTCTGGCCTTCATCATTGCACTGCAGAACAAGGTGCAATAGACTAAATAATGGTCCCCAGAGATGTCAGGCCCTAACCTCTGAATCTAGCAAATATTAGCTTATATGCAAAAAGAGTCTTTGTAAATGTGATTAAGTGAATGATCTTGAGGTGAGAAAATGATCCTGAATTATCCAGCTGGGCCCACTGTGCAAGGACAAGGCTTCATTTAACATGGAGGTACAGGAAGATTGGGCCACAGAGAGGAGAAAGCAGTGTGATTAAAGTGATGTGACCACAAGCCAAGGGATGGCTGGAGCCACCCACAGCTGGGAGAGGCAGGAAGGATCCTCCCTAGAGCTTCTGGAGAGAGTATGCATGTGTCTGTGCCCTAATATCCTCTTCCTATGGGACACAAGTTCTATCAGATTAGGGCCTGTATTAGTCTGTTCTCACGCTGCTAATAAAGACATACCCAAGGCTGGGTAATTTATGAAGAAAAGAGGTTTAATGGACTCCCAGTTTCACATGGCTGGGGAGGCCTCACAATCATGGTGGAAGGCAAAGGAGAAGCAAAGCCATGTCTTACATGGCAGCAGGCAAGAGGGCATGTGCAGGGGAACTCCCATTTATAAAACCATCAGATCTTGTGAGACTCATTCACTACCGTGAGAACAGTATAGGAGAAACCACCTCCATGATTCAATTATCTCCACCCGGCCCCACCCTTGACACATAGGGATTATTACAATTCAAGGTGAGATTTGCATGAGGACACAGCCAAACCGTATCAGTGCCAAACCAATGACCTCATTTTACCTTACTTATCTCTTTGAACACCCTGCCTCCAAACACAGTCACATTCTGAGGTCCTGGGTGTTAGGGCTTCAACTCAGAAATTTGAGGCAGGCCAGGATCCAGCTCACAACAGTCATTGCAGATATAATCAAGTAAAGATGAGGTCTCTACGGTGGGTCCTACTGCAAAGACTGCTGTCCCTATAAGACAAGAGATTAGGTGGCAGACACACACAGAGGACAACGCCATGGAAACATGGAGATGGAGACTGGAGGGATGCGACCACAAGCCCAGGGAGGCCTGGAGCCCTCAGGAGTTGGGAGAGGCAGGAAGGATCCTCCCCTAGAGCCTCCAATTTGAGTGTGGCCTGGAGACACTTCGATCTCAGACTCCTGGTCTCTAGGACTGGGAGAGGATACATTTCTGCTGTATTAAGTGAACAGTTTTACAGTAATTTGTTCCACCTGTCACAGGTAACTCATATTTTGGTTAAAGCTGACACACGGGGTCCTCATTCCCCTGAAACGATGAGGCCAGATTGCGGGGTGCAAGTAACAGCTAGTGCTGCCCACACTTCTCTGCAATCTCCCGGCCCCCCAGTGTCTAACAGAGTACCAGGAATGCGACAAACAGTCAATATCGACATGTCCAGTTGTGCTCAGATGCTTGTCACATCAACATCCTTTTTGCCTCTCAGGAAAGTGGCATCTGGGTCTCAACTGTGAGTCAGCCAGCGATCATTGCCACCACCCCCTCCACCATGGCTTTGACCATTTCTACGGAATGCCTTTCTCCTTGATGGGTGATTGCGCCCACTGGGAACTCTCAGAGAAGCGTGTCAATCTGGAACAAAAACTCAACTTCCTCTTCCAAGTCCTGGCCTCGGTTGCCCTCACACTGGTAGCAGGGAAGCTCACACACCTGATACCCGTCTCGTGGACGCCGGTCATCTGGTCAGCGCTTTGGGCCGTCCTCCTCCTCGCAGGCTCCTATTTTGTGGGTGCTCTGATTGTCCATGCTGACTGCTTGCTGATGAGAAACCACACCATCACGGAACAGCCCATGCGCTTCCAGAAAACCACGCCCCTTATTCTGCAGGAGGTCGCGTCCTTTCTCAAAAGGTCAGCAGAAAAGTGTCAGCTTCCTCCAAGCACTCAGCTTTGGAATGAAAATGCATCCTAAATAGTCTTCTTCAGTCAGGCATGGTGGCTCATTCCTGTAATCCCAGCTGTTTGGGAGGCCGAGGTGGGAGGATCACCTGAGGTCAGGAGTTCAAGACCAGCCTGGCCAACATGGTGAGACACCGTCTCTACTAAAAATACAAAAATTAGCCCAGTGTGGTGGTGCGTGCCTGTCATCCCAGCTACTCTGGAGGCTGAGGTGGGAGAATCACTTGAACCTGGGAGGTGGAGGTTGCAGTGAGTTGAGATCACATCACTGCACTCCAGCCTGGGTGACACAGGGAAAACCTGTCTCAAAAAAAAAAAAAAAAAAAAGCCTCTTCTTTAATTGACATTTGAAGAATGGGATAGCCATGACCTAGAAGGACAATTTTTTGGTAAAAATGGGGCATAGATGAGGGTCAGTGGAGCCTTGTGACTTGCCTTGTGTCCATTAAAACATTGTTACAGCTGAGCTGGGTATAGTGGTACACACCTGTTATCCCAGCTACTCAGAAGACTGAGGAAAGAGGATATTTTGAGGCCAGAAGTTAGGGACCAGCCTGGACAACACAGCAAGAACCCATTTCTACAAAGATTTTAAAAATTAGCTGGCTGTGGTGGCATGCACTTGTAGGCCCAGCTACTTGGGAGGCTGAGGCAGGAGGATCACTTGAGCCCAGGAGGTTGAGGCTATGTAGTGAGGCTATGAAGGTAGCCTGGGTGACAGAGCAAGGCCTTGTCTCAAAAAGAAATTTTTTTTTTGAGACAGAGTCTCAAGCTGTGGCCCAGTCTGGAGTGCAGTGGTGCAATCTTGGCTCACTGCAACCTCTGCTCCTGAGTTCAAGCGATTCCCGTCCCTCAGCCTTCCAAGTAACTGGGATTACAGGCATGCACCACCATGCCCAGATAACTTTCATATTTTTAGTAGAGATGGGTTTTGCCATGTTGGCCAGGCTGGTCTTGAACTCCTGACCGCAAGTGATCCACCCACCTCGGCTTCCCAAAGTGCTGGGATTACAGGCATGAGCCACCGCACCCAGCCTCTTAGAGAGTTCTTCATGGCAATACCTAATGTATGACAGAAAGGACATTGACAATTAGCTTGCAAATGAAAGCAGGTAAGACTGTTGCGCTCTTTTTTATTTTTAATGTGACAGGATCTGGCTATGTTGCCCAGGCTGGTCTCGAACTCCTGGGCTCAGCCTATCCTCCTGCCTCAGCCTCCCAAAGTGCTGATATTGCAGGCATGAGACACCATGCCCAGCCCGATGCATTCTAATTAAGGCTAACACCTTCACCATTGCTCTTATGCTTTAAGGATCTAGATTAGACCATGAAGGCCAGGTGAAGGGAGGGAGAAGCTAAAGCACTACTTTCAAGGAGGACAATGAAAATAATATTAATAACCCAATATGCCTCATTTTTAAAGTGTGCTTTTTATAACTATTTTATGTCCTAATCCTCACTACATGATAGCAATTATAAAGAAAATTGAATGTGCAACACCACTTATTCTATAAGTTAAGGCTTGAGGTCAAAAATATATATTGAAATAACTGAACAAAACAAAAGTCATGTCAGACAGTAACCTGCAGTTCTTTTAACTTTGCATTACGTATGTAGAGTTAGAACATTATAATATTCAGGGGGAAAAGGATGCACTAAATCAGTATGGTTATTTATTTATTTATTTATTTATTTATTTATTTATTTTGAGAGAGGATTTCACTCCGGTTGTCGAGGCTGAAGTGCGGTGGTGCAATCTCAGCTCACTGCAACCTCCTCCTCCCAGGGTCAAGCGATCCCCCCACCCCACCCTCCCGAGCAGTCGGGAGTACAGGTGTATGTCACCACACCCCGCTAATTTTTGTATTTTTAGTAGAGATGGGGTCTTGCTGTTTCCCATGCTGGTCTTGAACTCCTAGGCTGAAGCAATGCTCCTGCCTCAGCCTCCCCACATGCTGGGATTGCAGGTGTGAGCCACAACGCCTGGCCCAGTGTGGATTTTTAAATAGATTTCAGAAGGGAAGGGAAAATTCATGATGTTAATGAGTCTTAAACAGGATGGGCGTTGTGGCGCATGCCTGTGATCCCAGCTACTTGGGAGGCTGAGGCAGGAGAATTGCTTGAACCCAGGAGGCAGAGGTTGCAGTGAGCTGAGATCATGCCACTGCACCCCAGCCTGGGCGACAGAGCCAGGATCCATCTCAAAAAAAAAGAAAAAGAGAGAGAGAGAGGTAACAGACCAGAAAGGCATGGTGGCTCACGCCTGTAATCCAGCACTTTGGAAGGCTGAGATGGGCAGGAGCAGGTCATGTAAGCCGAGGAGTTCAAGACCACCCTAGTAAACATAGTGAGACCCTGTCTCTACCAAAAAAAAAAAAAATTAGCTGGGCCTGTTAGCACATGCCTGTGGCCCCAGATACTTGGGAGGCTGAGGTGGGAGGATCACTTGAGCCTGGGAGATTGAGGCTGCAGTGAGCTGAGATCATGTCACTGCACTCCAGCCTGGGTAACAGAGCAAGGCCCTGTCTTTAAAATAACAACAAAAAAAGGAAGATTGTTACACATAAGAATTATTTTTCTGTTGAAGAAGAGTTTTGAGTGTTTCTTTTTGGTGAGCAGAGTTGAGAAGACATTTGAGTAAGGATGTGACAAGTGAGATCCATATTTAGTATCTACAGGACTTCAATCTCTGTTTTACCAAAAAAGTAACCTTAATTGCTTTGTATTTATTTTTAGGAGTAAGCATGGGCCTTTCCTCCTCTTTGTTTCCTTTTTGCACGTCCACATCCCTCTTATCACTATGAAGAACTTCGTCGGGAAGAGTCTCCACGGGCTGTATGGGGACAACGTAGAGGAGATGGACTGGATGGTAGGTAAGTGCCCTTCCAGGGAAAACGGGCTGCTTCCCCTCCAGCAACAGAAGCAGGAAAGGAAACAAAGAACGAGAAGGTTAAAGACAGAAGAGGCAGAATAGCGATTGCAGTGCGACTGGATTTTAAGAGTCCAAAATATTATAGGACAGATCTTCACTCCATTAGCAGAGAGTGAATTCCATAACACGTGCATGGAAGGCATTGCTATTCGACCAAAGATGTCCACGTCTTAATCCCATGTGCAGAAAGAATGATAGCCCCAAAGCTGTCCACTCCCTAGACAGAATAATGGCTGCAAAGACGTCCACGTCCTAATCTTGATATGGTAGACAGAAAAATGGCCAAAGGTAGCCACTTTCTAATCCCCATGTGGGAGACAGAATAATGACCCCAAAGATGTCCACATCCTAATTCCCATGTGGAAGACAGAATAATGACTCCAAAGATGTCCACGTCTTAATCCCCATGTGTTAGATACAATAATGACCTCAGAGATTTCCATGTCTTAACTCCCAAGTGGCATACAGAATTTTGGCCCCAAAGATGTCTACATCCTATCGTCGTGTGGTAGACAAATGAAAGAAAGAGCAGAGAAAATGCCTCTCTGCTGTAGAGTGGCCAGTGGCTCCCCTGCACTGAAAATAGGACTACATTTCCTCCTCTCACCTACAAAAGCCCCATGACCTGCTGCTGCCCAGATCCTAGTCTGATCTCCACCCAACCCCTTTGTCCTCCCCACCTGCTGCATTCTGGCCACGTGGACACCACACAGTATCTTTCACATTTGTCCCCTGTCAGGGCTTCCACACCTGCTGTTTCCTCCTGGAATGCCTCCTCAGGCTTCGCTGGCTCCTCTTCAGAGCCTGCCCTGACTCACCCCTAACGTAGCTCCTCCCCAATCATCTTCTCCCCCATTCTCCTGTGGTCCTTTTTTGTTTTGCCTTTGTTTTCCTCCTCCTCTTCCTCCTTTCTCCTCCTCCCCCTCTTCTTCTTGTTCTTCTTCTTGTTCTTCTTCTTCTTCATATTTCTCCTCCTCCTCCTCCTCATCCTCCTTCTTCTCTTTCTCCTCCTTCTTCTTCTTCCTTTTCCACTTCTTCCTCTTCTTCTTCTTTCTTCTGTCTTCTTTCTTCTTTTTTTCCTAACACAGCACCGCCATTGTTTCTCTTCATGACCATGTGTTAGGTGGGTCGATTTTCCATGTTCCCCCAGGAGAATGTAAACTCCTGTGGGTCTGGATTGTTTTGCCTCATTCACTCATCATATTTCCTGGGTTTAGAACAGGATGGAAGGGGAATATCGCTTGAGTGAGTCAGGGCTGGGTGAGTACCTGTATATGGGCACAGCACATCCCTGCCTCCCAAAAAAGAACTTAGGGATCCCAGGGTTTAGGTGGTGGTGGGCTTGAGAATCCCAGGATCCTCAGAATAATTGCCATCAGAGATCTGGGTGAAAGATGTGTTTTTAAAACATTTTGTTACTCCTGTGGCTATGACAAGGAAGGACAAAAAGTTAATTGTGTGTGTGTGTGACAGAGTCTCACTTTTTTTTTTTTTTTTTTGAGATGGTGTCTCACTCCGTTGCCCAGGCTGGAGTGCAATGGCGCAGTCTTGGCTCACTGCAACCTCTGCCTCGGGTTCAGAGATTCTCCTGCGCAAACCTCGAGGTAGCTGGGATGCAAGGCACCCGCCACCATGCCTCGCTAATTTTTGTATTTTTAGTAGAGATGGGGTTTCACCATGTTGGCCAGGCTGGTCTCGAACTGCTGACCTCATGATCCGCCCACCTCGGCCTCCCAAAGTGCTGGGATTACAGGCGTGAGCCACTGCACCTAGTCGACAGGGTCTCACTCTTACCCAGGCTGGAGTGCAGTGGTGCAACCATGGTTCACTGTACCCTAGTTTCCCAGGCTCAAGCAATCCTCCCACCTTAGCCTCCCCAGTACCTGGGACCCCAGGTGTGCGCTACCACACCCGGCTAATTTTTTTATTATTTGTAGAGACGAGTTCTTGCTATGTTGTTCAGGCTGGTCTTAAACTCATAGGCTCAACGAGCCTCCTGCCTCAGCCTCCCAAATTGCTGAGATTTCAGGCATGAGGCACTGTGCCCGGCCAACTGTGAGTGGCATTAATGACACGAGTGCCCTCGTGTGTGACTGCAAGAAGCTCAGCGTCACTGCTGAGGACTGGTCTGCATTTTCAGCCTATGCTTTCTTTTCTGGAATGTTCACATGCCTCACTTTTTTTTTTCTTTTTTTTTTTTTGAGACCGAGTCTCACTCTGTCACCCAGGCTGGAGTGCAGTGGTGTGATCTCGGCTTATGGCAATCTCCACTTCCCGGGTTCAAGCTATTCTCCTGCCTCAGCCTCCCAAGTAGCTGGGACTACAGGCATGTGCTACCACGCCCGGGTAATTTTTGTATTTTTAGTAGAGATGTAGTTTCACCATCTTGGCCAGGCTGGTCTCCAACTCCTGACCCCAAATGATCCTCCTGCCTTGACCTTCTAAAGTGCTGGGATTACAGGTGTGAGCCACTGCGCCCAGCCCACATGCCGCACTTTTAAGTTTTTGATATTTTGTCCTTGTAGGTTGCCTAAAATTCTGAGCAAAGGATGGGGTGCACATAAAGTCAGACATCAATCTCCAATAAATGATATCAAAATTAAACAACTGACTTCCATTATGCGTTAAAACTAAGGATTCATTCTTGTGGATAGCCTCCAAATACTAAAGCATACACTTCGGGCTTCATTTCTGATATTTTTCTATTTTGACGGCCTCAAAAACACCTGTTCTTTGCAGGACAGATCCTTGACACTTTGGATATGGAAGGTTTGACCAACAGCACCCTCATTTATTTTACATCAGATCACGGGGGTTCCCTAGAGAATCAACTTGGACACACCCAGTACGGTGGCTGGAATGGAATTTATAAAGGTGAGGCTAAGATGCTCCCAGATCCTCATCTTGCAAGTTTATCTCTTCCCCGCAATTCCCAACAGGGCAGTCTCTTCCAGGAGGGTCAATATTATTGCTCAAGGACAGTGATTTTTCCTCTCCAGGGCAAAAGTGATAATTTGACATACTCCAGTTTGAATTTTTGTTCCTGGCCCAAACTGAGGGTCAGGCTGCTTATTCTGGTGGTTCAAAACTGAGATGCAGATGACCTGGGAGAGGAGGGAGTTTATTTCTGTGACCGGTTACAGGGAGGAGGCCTGGACGTTATTGCCTGACCAACTCACAATTACAAAGTTCTCCAGAGCTTCTATACCTTCTAAGCTGTATGTCTACGTGTAAGTGTGCATTCATCTAAAGACATTAGCGATTAACTTCTTCTAATCTATAACTAAGGTCTGAGTCCTGAAGACCTTCCTCTGGAGCCTCAGTAAATTGACTTAATCTCAATGGGTCCAGGTGGCCGGGCATAGTGGTTCACGCCTGTCATCCCAGCACTTTGGGAAGCCAAGGCGGGCAGATCACCTGAAGTCAGGAATTTGAGACCAACCTGGCTAACATGGTGAAACCTCGTCTCTACTAAAAATACAAAAATTAGTTGGCTAGGCGCGGTGGCTCATGCCTGTAATCCCAGCTCTCAGGGAGGCAGAGGCGGGAGGATAGCTTGAGCCCAGGAGTTCGAGACCTGCCTGGGTAATATAGTGAGACCCCATTCTCCACAAAAAGGAAAAAAAAAAAAAAAGACAAAAAAAAAATTAGCTGGGTATGGTGGCACACGCCTGTAGCCCCAGCTACTCGGGAGACTGAGGCAGGAGAATCGCTTGAACCTGGGAGGTAGAGGTTGCGGTGAGCTGAGATCGTGCCACTGCACTCCAGCCTAAGCAATAGAGGAAGTCTCCGTCTCAACAACAACAAAAATAATAAAATAAATAAATAAATGAATAGGTCCAGGTGCCAGAGCTGATTATCCTTACCTTGTCTCCTGCTAAATCACGGAGGTCTGGGGAGTTTTTTCAGATCCCCAATAAAACTTGTTTAATCCTAAACGAATCCTGCTAAGAATTCCTTTGTTATCTTGTCACGCTTCAAGGCCCAGGAGAGGCCTGGGCCAAACTTTTGGGGGGCTTTTGTTACATCCCAGCCTTTGCATAAGGGCACTGGTGGTTTCAGCTTTTAAGATGTAACTTCACCACTCGGTCAGTGCTGAAACAGTTGTTACGGAGGCCTGTGTTAGTGAGACTGGCCTGCCACGTTTTTGTGCATAATTAAGGAGTTTTTAGATTATCAAGTTGTGTAACCATCATCATGTGGCCCACCACTGTTTATTTTCAGAACATTTCACCACCTCACAAAAAAATCCTGTACTCATAGCAGTCACTCCCTGTCCCCCGTGCTAACATCCATCACCCAAAAACTTGTTTTTGGTTTGTTTACTATTTAATTTTTTAGGCCGGGCGCGGTGGCTCATGCCTGTAATCCCAGCACTTTGGGAGGCCGGCGGGTGGATCACGAGGTCAGGAGGCCGAGACCATCCTGGCTAACATGGTGGAAACCCGTCTCTACTAAAATACAAAACTAGCGTGGTGGCCTGTAGTCTCAGCTACTTGGGAGGCTGAAGGGAGAATGGCGTGAGCCCGGGGAGGCTGAGGCTTGCAGTGAGCTGAGATCAGCCACTGCATGGCCTGGGAGACCTGCTTGAGACTCTAGTCTCTCAAAAAAAAAAAAAAAATTTTAAATTGACTTTGTAAGATAAGTCTTGTTATGTTGCCCAGGCTTGGTGCAAACTCCTGAACTCAAGCAGCCCTCCCAGCTGGGCCTCCCAAAGTGCTGGGATTCCAGGCGTAAGCCACCATGCCTGGCCACAACATTATTTTGTATCATTGTGTATTTTCCTACTCTAGACATTTATGTAAATGAAATCATGCAATATGTGGGTTTTCTTGTGAATGGTTTCTTTTACTTAGCGTGATGTTTCTGAGGTTCATCTGTGTTGTGGAAATGTTTCATTCCTTTCCATGGCTGAATATATTCTATTGTATGGACTCAGGTTTGAATTTTACCTTCAGACAATGCATCCAAGAAGGATAAGGCCAGGCGCAGTGACTCTCACCTGTAATCCCAGCACTTTGGGAGGCCGAGGCAGGCAGATCACTTGAGGTCAGGAGTTTGAGACCAGCCTGGCCAACATGGTGAAACCTCATCTTTACTAAAAATACAAAAATTAGCCAGGCGTGGTGGCACACGCCTGTAATCCCAGCTGAGGAGGCTGAGGCAGGAGAATTGCTTGAACCTGGGAGGTGAAGGTTGTAGTGAGCTGAGATTGTGCCACTGCACTCTCACCTGGGTGACAGAGTAGGACTCTGTCTCAAAAAAAAAAAAAAAAAAAAAAGGAAGAAGGGTAGACACCTAGCTGGCCACATTATATTCAAACCTGGATTCCATTGTTTCCAAGCACGCCATTATTTCATGTCCCACAAAGATTCTAAAATGTGCTGCCCTGTGTACATGACTTCACACTGTTGTGCTTACACATTTTGTCATCTCCCTGCTTACAGAGCTTTATTTTTCAGTCCTTGAAAGAACCTTTGTAGGCTGATGTTGGCAAATATACCTATGATGTATATTTGCTTTGAAGTAGATGGATCCATCAGTCTAGTACACATGTAGAACGGGATATATAAATGCCAGCTACATCCACTAATGCCTTCCCAAAACAACTTCACATTGAAGGCCTGACTCCTCAGAAACCTTTATCTCATTGCCATTGATGTTAATGTATCCTCTACCCAGTCTGGTTCTCTGTGCCATGAAGAACGTCAGTATTATAAACTGGGGCAGTTTAAACAACAGGAATTTATCCTGTCCTGGCCCTGGAGACCAGGAGTTTGAGATCAAGGTGTCTCAGGGAAATGTGCCCTCCAGAAGCCCTAGGGGAGGCTCCTTTCTGCCTCTGCCAACGCCTGGGGGCCCCAGGTGTCCCTGGGCTTGTGGACACACCACTCCAGTCTGCCTCCGTCTCCACGTGGCCTTCCGCTCTGTGTGTGTGTCTCCTCTTATAAGGACAACAGTCATTTGCAGTGAAGGACCTAACGTAATCCAATGCACACGAACCAATAACAAGGTTAATAAAAAATATAAAATCAAACCTCTACAGGGGAACTGCATGAGATTGAATGTTTTAATGTCACTAAAACAAAGAGAGAGAAACTGAGAGACTCAGGAAGAGAGAAACTTAAAACAAGTGAAACATGCAGAAAAGTTAAAGCACCCAGGCTGAGCATCTATTTCTGTTTTTTAACCACTTTCTTTTGTCTGTGTTCAAACACAGGTGGGAAGGGCATGGGAGGATGGGAAGGTGGGATCCGCGTGCCCGGGATCTTCCGCTGGCCCGGGGTGCTCCCGGCCGGCCGAGTGGTTGGCGAGCCCACCAGTCTGATGGACGTGTTCCCCACCGTGGTCCAGCTGGCGGGCGGTGAGGTGCCCCAGGACAGGTACAGAACAACCCAAAGAAACAATTCAGCTTTGCACAGACACAGCAACACTTACGACAAATGAAAATGTCACTCTGGCATTGCAGTAAGGCATCCATGAAATTGTTCCCAGACCAATCCGAGGGTCGGGCTACTCATTCTCATGGCCCAATAACGAGATGCAAATGAACTAGGAAAGAAAGGAGTTTTATTTCTGTAACCACATACGGGGAGAAGGGCTGGAAATTATCACTAGACCAACTCCAAATTACTAGACCAAACTCCAAAGTTTTCCAGAGCTTCTATATCTTCTAAGCTGTATGTCCACACGTAAGTGTGTACTCATCTAAAGACATAAGTGATTCAACTTCCTTTAATCTATAATTAAGGTGTGAGTCCTGAGGACCTTCCTCTGGAGCCTCAGTAAATTGACTTAATCTAAATGGTTCCAGGTGCTGGGGTGATTACCCTTATCTTGTCTCCCGCTAAATCATGGAGGTTTGGGGAGTTCCTTTAGACTCTCAATAAAACTTCATTGTGAAGGTCTGGGGAGTTTCTTCAGACCCCCAATAAAACGTGTTTAATCCTAAACGGGTCCTGTTAGGAATCCTTCATTATTTTGTCATGCTTCAAGGCCGAGGAAAGGCCTGGGCAGAACTCTTGGTGGCCTTTTGTTACCTTCCAGTCTTTGGACGCTGGCTCTTTCAGCTTTTTTTTTTTTTTTTTGAGACTGAGTCTCACTCTGTCGCCCAGGCTGGAGTGCAGTGGTGCGATCTCGGCTCACTGCAAGCTCCGACTCCTGGCCTCAAGCGATCCACCTGCCTTGACCTCCCAAAGTGCTGGGATTACAGATGTGAGCCACCGTGCCCGGCCAGTTAATTACTTTTTAGCCAAAGGTGACGTTTGGTGGTGACTAACGTGGGCCGCTGCTGCATTCTTCTTCTAAGCGTGCTAATGCACACACATGCCTTCCATCCATCTGCGCTCACACCCGGACTTTCCCTCCACTGATACAACATAGAGTGTAGCACCTGGGGTTGGGACTGGTGGATGTTGGAGGGACAGATGTCCAAAGTCCCTGTTCCAACCCTGAGCCATGCCATGTTCCTTCCTGCAGAGTGATTGACGGCCAAGACCTTCTGCCCTTGCTCCTGGGGACAGCCCAGCACTCAGACCATGAGTTCCTGATGCATTATTGTGAGGGGTTCCTGCATGCAGCCAGGTGGCATCAACGGGACAGTGAGTAGGGGAGCCCCTTCCTAACAGCCTTCGGGAAAGAGTCCCTCTGTGGAGGAAAGCACCATGCCCTAGAACAGGCTGGGGGTGGAGCTGCATTCCAGAGTCCATCTCCACGTCTCCGCGCTTCCGTTTTTCTCCACGAGCCTTTTTTTTTTTTTTTTTTCGAGGTGGAGTCTCGATCGGTCCCCAGTCTGGAGTGCAGTGGCGCGAACCTGGCTCACTGCAACCTCCACCTCCCGGGTTCAAGCGAGTCTCCTGTCTCAGTCTCCCGGGTAACTGGGATTACAGGCGCCCACCACCACGCCGAGCTAATTTTTGTATTTTTAGTAGAGACGGGGTTTCACCACGTTGGTCAGGCTGGTCTTGAACTCCTGACCTCAGATGATCCACCCGCCTTGGCCTCCCAAAGTGCTGGGATTACAAGCGTAAGCCACTGCACCCAGCCTCTCCACGAGCTTTTTAAATTTAGTTTTTGTCAGTATGTGTCCCTCTCATACCAGCGACATGCCTCTGAGATCACCTGTCAATCGTCTTCAAACAATGGGGAGTTGTTACCCATGGTTTAAACACCATGTATGGGCTGTATTTCATTCTTTCTTCCCTGCGCTATATGAAGTGCAACTTTTGTCATCATCACACACACGTATGTGCATGCATACACACATGCACACACACATACTTGCACACACATGTGTTCAAGACTTTTCTAGTCTCCTTTTTTTCTTATTTTTTTGTAATTTTTTTTTCTAAGACTAGTCTTTCTTTGTCGCTCAGGCTGGAGTGCAGTGGTGCGATCTCGGCTCACTGCAACCACAGTCTCCCAGGTTCAAGTGATTCTCCTGCCTTAGCCTCCTGAGTAGCTGGGATTACAGGTGCTCACCACTACACCTGGCTAATTCCTTGTATTTTTAGTAGAGTTGGGGTTTCACGATGTTAGGCAGACTGGTCTCGAACTCCTGGCCTCAAGTGATCCACCCTCCTCGGCCTCCCAAAGTGCCGGGATGACAGGTGTGAGCCACCATGCCTGGCCTCCAATTTTTCTTTATTTATTAAATTGAAACAAGGTCTCAGTATGTTGCCCAGGCAACTCCTGGGTTCAAGTAATCCACCCATCTTGGCCTCCAAAAATGCTGAAATTACAGGTGTGAGCCACCACGTCCAGCCTTTTGTAGTCTATTTTATGCATCTAGATGTGCTTCCAAATGTTTTAATCACCTGACCTTAAAATGATTTCATCTTCTTTGTGAACAATTACAGGCGCATTCCTGTAATCCCAGCTACTTGTGAGGCTGAGGCAGGAGAATCGCTTGAACCCAGGAGGCGGAGGTTGCATCACTGCACTCTAGCCTGGGCGACAGAGCAAGACTCCGTCTCAAAAAAAAGAAAAAAAAAAAAACTGACCAAGTGCAATTCACAGGCACTTCGTGCTTTCACAGTGTTGTGCAACCTCCACGTCTGTGTAGCTCCAGAACATTTTCATCACCCCAAAAGCAGACACTGCCTATCAGCAGTCACTCCCCATTCCACACCCTACAGACCCTGGAAACCACTACTCTACTTCCTGTCTTTATGTGTTTCCCTATCCTTGACCTTCAATATGAATGGAATCACGCAATGTGTGCTCTTTTGTAACTTCTTTCTCTGAGCATAGTATTTTCAGGGTTCATTGATGTTGCAGCCGGTGTCAGTGTGTCATTCCTTTCCATAGCTACACAGTACTCTATGTAAGATGTACGATGTTTTGTTTATCTGTCCATCCAATGCATCCAATGGACGCTTGGGTTATTCCTACCCTTTAGCCCTTATGAAGATGCCATTCTCCAGCACTGCGCCCTATCTCTCTATACCAACTCGGTAATTATTGTCTTTCCACCAGAAGGAACCACGTGGAAAGTCCACTTTGTGACCCCGGTGTTCCAGCCAGAGGGAGCCGGTGCCTGCTATGGAAGAAAAGTCTGCCCATGCTTTGGGGAAAAAGTACTCCACCACGATCCACCTTTGCTCTTTGACCTCTCAAGAGACCCTTCTGAGACCCACGTCCTCACACCAGCCTCAGAGCCTGTGTTCTATCAGGTGATGGAGCGAGTCCAGCGGGCTGTGCGGGAACACCAGCGGACACTCAGCCCGGTTCCTCTGCAGCTGGACAGGCTGGGCAACATCTGGAGACCATGGCTGCAGCCCTGCTGTGGCCCATTCCCCCTCTGCTGGTGTCTTAGGGAAGACGGCCCACAATAAATGTCTGCAATGAAAAGCTGGAGCCCCGATTCCTAAATTTTGTCACTCAAACTGAAACAAACCAGCTGACCGTGGTGGCTGTCATCCCAGCACTTTAGAAGGCCACCACGGGAGGATCACTTGAGGCCAGGAGTTCAAAACCAACCTGGGCAACATGATGAAACTCTAGCTCTACAAAAACAAAAATAAAAAAAATTAGCCTGCATGGTGGCACATGCCTGTAGTCCTAGCTACTCAGGAGGCTAAGGCAGGAGGATCATTTGAGCACAGGAGTTGGAGGCTGCACTGAGCTATGATTGCACCACTGCACCCCAGCCTGGGCAAGAGAGCAAGACCCTGTCTCAAAAAAGAAAGAAAACAAAAAAATGAAACAAACTTCAGCGTCATGTTAAGATATCTATTTGCATAAGGATGAATAGTTTCTCCCTGTGAAGAAAACAAAGAAAAAGGCAAGAAAAAGTAGAAATGAACAATAAACATTGGCCAGGTGCAGTGGCTCACGCCTGTAATCCCAGCACTTTGGGAGGCAGAGGCGGGCAGATCACTTGAGGTCAGGAGGTCGAGACCAGCCTGACCAACATGGTGAAACCCTGTCTCTATCAAAACAAAACAAAACAAAAAGAAGCCAGGCGTGGTGACGTACGCCTGTAATCCCAGCTACTCAGGAGGCTGAGGCAGAAGAATTGCTTGAAGCCGGGAGGCGGAGGTTGCAGTGAGCTGAGATCATACCACTGCACCCCAGCCTGGGTGATACAGCAAGACTGTCTCATCAAAAATAAACAAACAAACAAACATTAATAATAAATCATTGAATGATCACTCAGACACCCAAACTGGAGAGGCAAAGTATCTCCTGGAGTCGGGGAGGGTTCTGTCGATGGACCCCAGCTCGGTCTGGAAGAGGCTGCCCTGTAGCCCCAAACAGCCCAAGTCCCAGCAAAGGTGTCTCTGTGACTTACAGATTTGCACATGAACAGGAGATAGGCCCCAAAGATAAAAACTGACACTGATGTGGCTTTGTCTGTGGTGCCCATTTATAGTGTGTGTTTATTGTTTAAAACCACAAGGATGAACTTGCTTCCCGTTGGAACTGTTTTCAAGTGGTTTTCCTTTGTCCCCAATGCCCCAGGTGATGTGGGCAAACTCAGGCTGTGGAAGCCGCACTGTACAGGCAGGGTTCGCCCCAGCTCTGAGCTGCGAGGTCATTGCATAATCAGGCTGTGCCTTAATTGTCTGGGCTGCTAGAATGAAAATACCATAAACTGGGTATCATCAAGAATATTTCTTGCAGTTCTAGAGGCTGGATGTTCAAGACCATGGCATGACAGCATCTGTGTCTGGGGAGAACCTGTTTCTCGGTTCACAGCTGCCGCCTTCTTCCCATGTCTTTACACAGTCATCCCTCTGTGCCTGTCTGTGTCCTACCTCTGATTCTTGTTTTTTGGGGGGTTTTTTTGAGATGGAGTCTTGTTGTGTTGCCCAGGCTGGCGTGCAATGGTGTGATCTCGGCTCACTGCAACCTCTGCCTCATGTTCAAGCGATTCTCCTGTCTCAGCCTCCCTCGTAGGTGGGACTACAGGCATGTACCACCACGCCCAGCTAATTTTTGTATTATTTAGTAGAGGCGGGTTTTCGCCATGTTGCCCAGGCTGGTCTGGAACTCCCGACCTCAAGTGATCCACCTGCCTTGGCCTTCCAAAGTGCTGGGATGACAGGCTGAGCCACTGCGCCCGGCCCTAATCTCTTCTTATAAGGACCCCACTCCTATTGGAAGAGGCCCCCTCTTGTGACCTCATTTTAAAGGATGAATAAAAACCTTATTCCTGTGAATTTGAGGGCAACACAATTCAGTCCCCAGCACATTCTCTCCTGGGAGTAAGGAGGTCTTTCCAGTAGTTCTTTCTGTCTCCAGGTTCAAGCAACAGGTCGCTCCTCCCACTCTTCCAAGCCTAGGTATGTGATGAGCAATGCCCCACCTTGTCACCACCTCAAGAACGTGTCCTCAATCTATCCAATCCATATCAGCCCCCAAGAATTCAGACTGTGCGTAGAGACCAAAAAAGTCAAATCCATCTCCAGCCAATTCTCTTGAGTCAAGAAAGAAATAGTAGGCCAGGTGTGGTGGCTCACATCTGTAGTCCCAGCACTTTAGGACACTAAGATGGCTTGAGGCCAGGAGTTTCAGACCAGCTGGGACGACATAGCGAGACCCTGCCTCCACATAAAATTTAAATAATTAGGTGTGGTGACACGTGCCTGTAGTCCCACCTACTTGGGAGGCTGAGGTGGGAGGATCACTTGAGCCTTTGGCCTCCCAAAGTGTTCAAGACTACACTGAGCTATGATCGTGCCACTACACTCTAGCCTGGGCGACAGGGTGAGACCTCATCTCTAAAAAGAAAGGAAGGAAGGAAAGGAAAGAAGCAAAAAGAAAAAGGAAGAAAGGGAGGAAGGGGTGGCAGGGAGAACCAGTTAACCCCTATGGCTTTCCCATCGCCATGGCTATTGGAACAAGACCCAGTACTTCGGGTCAGCTGTGCCGGATGTTCCCAGCCCATAGAGTCACCTTTAAGTTCTCCACTGGGGAGAGTCACCTCTGTCTCCACACTTGGCCACACTCTTGACCTTGATGGCTTTGAAGCCAAAGTCCCCATGGAGGCTCCATGTGCTGAAAGTCATGTTAGACCCTCAGGGTCAGGGCTTACCCACCCTTTCCATCCCCACAACCTCCCGCAAATATGACTTCTGGAGCACCAGCTCCTACTGCCCCCAGGCCCCATTTCCAAATCCTGGGCACCCAAGACAGCTCAGTGTGTTTACATAATTTACCGAAGTGCACCCAAAGCTCTTTTCTCGCTAGTTCTCAGGAATCTCAACTCCCAGCAGCATAGAATTTCTTCCAAGGATCAAATCTCTGCTCCACCCCTGTTAAACCTCCCTGCAGAACTGCTTCTGGGCTGTCTCCTGCCCGCCTCCTTCCAGGCCTAGGCCTGGCCTTCTCCATCTGTGCGATAGAGGCTCAGCAAGAAATCCCAGTTGGGAAGCCCTCAAAGATTAAAAAAAAAAAAAAGTTATTTAAAAAATTTTTTTAGAGACAGGGTCTTGCTCTGTCACCCAGTCTGGAGTGCAATGGTGCAATCACAGCTCACTGCAACCTGAAATTCCTGCGCTCAGGTGACTCTCCCACCTCAGCCTCCCAAGTAGCTGGGACTAGAGGCACACCACCATGCCCGGCTAACTTAAATTTTTTTTTTTTTTTTTTTTTTTTTTGTAGAGACAGGGTCTCTCTGTGTTTCCCAGGCTGTTCTCAAACTCCTGGTTTCAAGCAATCCTTCCCCTTAGTGTCCCAAAGCACTGGGATTACAGGTGTGAGCCACCAAGCCTGTCTGATAAAAGCTCTTTTAGAGTAACCGGACAAAGAGAGAAGCAATAAACAGTGCTCAAGAACTAGCTCCAGACAGATGGCCAGCGTAATCAATGTAAATGAACTAAATTTGCCAATTAAAAGTGAATGGTCTTTTCTAAATAGAATTCCCAGCACCATTTTGGGAGATTCCAATTCACTAAATGCAGGGAGGGGGGCTCCTGACTGTATTGTCGTGAACAAGCACCCCCATCATCCCATCCCAGGGGCGTGTGGGGCAGCTCCCTCATTTATGAAAATCCTTACTCAGTGAATTTAAGGAGGGGCTTCTGAATCCATGTTTTCAACACAAACTTCCACCCCCCCTCCCCGACCTTACTGATTCCATTTGGTAAGCATAGAGAACTGAGTTGCAAAGGAAAAAAAAAAAAATGGCATAAATGTTGGAGGCAGAATAATGGTGAGGAGGACCTGGATATACTTCCCACCTATACACCCAACATAGAGTCTTGTGGCTGGTCAGGCACAGTGGCTCACCTGTAATCCCAGTACTTTGGGAGGCCAAAGCAGGAGGACTCCTTGAGGCAAGAGTTTGAGAACAGCTTATGCAACATAGTGGGACCTAGTCTCTACCAAAAAAATAAATTAACAAAAATGTGTCAGGGGTGATGGTGCACACCTGTAGTTCCACTTCCTTGGGAGGCGGTGACAGCCTCACCCTTGACAGTCTCAGCCTTGGAAGAAGAAAGTGCTGTTATCTTGAAGACTATGGAATCATTTTGCCCCTGACCAGTGGAAGAGAACCTAAGCAACCCCCTTTGAGGGAAAGTGGGTCTGTAAGCTAGCATTTCCTACAAAGTACGAATTTATACTTTGACCAGATCTTGCGTTTTCTATGGGATGTGAGGGGGTGAGGTAAGACATGAAGGGGCTTGAGAAAATCAGTGACTAGAGGTCAAGAGAGACAAAAACAAAGGCTCACTGCAGCCTCAACTCTCAGCCTTGACCTTTCTAGAGGTCAAAAGAGTTAAAAACAAAACAAACAAACAACAAAAGGGGAGCCAAAGATACAAAAAAAGAATTAGGTGACAGGGTAATGAGCAAAACTGCATCATTCAAAAACAAAAGGATGAGTCACAGAAAAGATGGGGAGGGGTCGAGGGCCCGGCGGTTAATCAGAAGGAGTAATTTCAACAGCGGTCTCATGAAAGGAACAAAGATAAAAATAACAATTGGAATTAGCCGGGCGTGGTGGCGCGTGCCTGTAATTCCAGCTACTTGGGAGGCTGAGGCAGGAGAATCGCTTGAACCCAGGAGGCGGAGGTTGCAGTGAGCCAGGATCCCACCATTGCACTCCAGCCTGGACGACAGAGTGAGATACTATCTCAAAACAACAATAATAATAGTAATAAAAGAAGAAAGAAGGGCCCAACTAGCATTCCCGTTCCAGACTTAGAGAACAAGTCCAGCATCCGGAACAGACATTTCAAACACCAAGTTTTGAGAAACTGAAATCGCAGCTTGATCGCTCTGGGCAGGTCCTAAGACCCTCCCCGACAAAAAGAAAAGGGGCTCCCTGTGCTCAAACCTAACTGGGTTTATTTTTCATTTTCATTTTCATTTATTTATTCTTTGGGACTGAGTGTCACTCTGTAAGTCAGCTTACACGCCCAGCTAATTTTTGCATTTTTAGTAGAGACGAGGCTTCACCATGTTGGCCAGGCTGGTCTCGAACTCCTGATCCCAGGTGACCCACTCGTCTTGGCCTCCCAAATTGCTGGGATCCCAGGTGGGAGCCACCGCGCCCGGTCAATCGTAACTGGGTTTAATCAGCTCCTCCTTAGCCCCGGCCTCCCCGTGTGACGACCTGGGAAAACCTGCTTCCAAGCGCAGGTTCCGGAGGTCCCGAGAGCCAGGAGATGACGCGGATGAAGGAGGGGCGGGCGCACACCCCAGATCCCGCAGCTGAGAGGGCGGAAGCCTTGGCACTAGCGGAGCCCAGGCGCGGAGTGCGAAGGGCAAGGTCCTGCGCTCTGGGACAGCGCTCGACCATGCAAGCCGCCGCGCGGAGGGGACGCGCGGCGCCCGCCGCCAGGTGCCAGGTGCCAGGGACCCCGGGACGCGGCCCACACTAAGGCCTGGGGTGGGGACCTGGGGAGGGGGTCGCGAGCGCGGCGAGGGGCGCCCCAGGCGAGCCTGGGCCCCTGTAAAGGGCGTGGTTGTGTCCGGCGCCTTGTAGTCCCCAAAATGTAGCTGGAGGCGCGTTCTGTGCCCGGGAAAGACGCCAGACGGCAGAGCCCAGGGATAGGGGGCGACTGAGGGGACGAGGGGGAGTGGAGGAGACCGAACTGAACGGAAGCCGGAAGGGCAGGGAAAGAGAACAAAGGAGGAAGGGAAGGGAAGGCGGAGAAAGGCCGGCCGGGGCCTGGAGGGAGTGGAAACTGGGTCGGTCACGCCCTGCTGGCTCCTCCACCACCGGTAGAGGGTCGTGACTGCAAGTTGTCCAGGTTCTTGGCGTTTTGAACAAAGAATTGGACAAAACGCCCAGCAAAGAAAGAATGAAGCAACAAAAGAAGGAAAGCAGGGATTTATTGAAAACGAAAGGACACGTCACAGTGTGGGAGCCGACCAAGCAGCGGCTCAGGAGCCCGGGTACGGAATCTTCTTGGGTCCAAATACCCCCTAGAAGTTTCCCATTGGCCACTTCATCCTCACTTCATGTAACGGAAGTGTTGGCCCGCGATTAGTCTGATTGGTTGCAGACAGCAGCCAACCAGAGGCTGAAGTTGCAAAATTCACAGTCCTGTGCAAACATCTGATTGGTTGCAAAAACCAACTAATCAGAGACTAAGGTGAAGTCACAAAGTTGCAAAGGAAGACTGGACCCGAAATCAGTCTGATTGGTTGCAGACAGCCAATCTACCATCTGCCCAGCAGAAAAGGTCAAAGGGAAGCCTCTGGTCGTTTTGTTACTTAGGCATGGAAAGTTAGGATTTTCCCGCCAGGAGAGGTGGCTCATGCCTGCAACCCCAGCACTTTGGGAGGCCGAGGCGTGTGGATCACCTGAGGTCAGGAGTTTGAGACCAGCATGGGCAATATGGTGAAACCCGTCTCTACAAAAAATACAAAAATTAGGCCAGGCCTCTACTAAAACTACAAAAAAATTAGCCGGGCGTGGTGGCAGGCACCTGTGATCCCAGCTACTCAGGAGGCTGAGACAGGAGAATCGCTTGAACCCAGGAGGTGGAGGTTGCAGTGAGCCCAGATCATGCCATTGAACTGCAGCCTGGGCAACAAAAGTGAAACTCTGTCTCAAAAAAATAATAATAATAAAAATTTTAAAAATGAACAAAAAAGGAAAATTAGGATTTTCCTTTCAATTTAGTTCTAGGAAGTCGGCATGAAAACCCTTAGGTTCCCTGCCTCCAGACCCTATTCTCCTGCCTCAGCAGCGCTGCCCTGCCTCTCACCACCCTCCAAGACACGCCCCATCCTGTCCCCTTCCGTGGCCATTACCCTGCTGGCCACACGGGATCCCTCCCCATGGCCTTATTCCTCCCCTGCTCCCCAGTACAGCCGTGTCCCCCCAAGCACCCTGAGACACACCCCTCGTTCGCGCCCTCCCCAGAGAGCACGGCCATGATCCCCCAACACTAAGACACCACCCACCCACTGCTGTTCAAGGACCATCCCCCAGCACTAAGCGACCACCCATCCATCCATCCACTGCAGTTCAAGGACTGCTTGAGCCAATCCTCCCACCTCAGAATCAGGCAGAGGTTGCAGTAAACCACCATCATGCTACTACACTCCAGCCTGGGCAACACAGCAAGACCCCATCTCAAAACAAGAAACAAAAAGAATAATAAAGCAGACTGGTTGTTTCCAAGTGACTTTTCTTACAGGGTTAAAGCATGGGAGATTTTCTTAGCTCAGGTGAACTACACATCTTCTTTTTGCTTGCTCGAATCTTCTGTTTTTTTGGAAAACTGGCCTGTTTCCCTGTTCAGCTTGATGATGTGGCAGTTAGCACGAGTGACTCCATTCCAGTTTGTTCTGAACTGTGTGGTCTAGTGTGGCAGGCCAGGTCTCACTAACGCAGGCCTCCGTAACAACTGTTTCAGCACTGACCGAGTGGTGAAGTTACATCTTAAAAGCTGAAACAACCAGTGCCCTTATGCAAAGGCTGGGATGTAACAAAAGCCCCCCAAGAGTTTTGCCCAGGCCTCTCCTGGGCCTTTGAAGCATGAGGAGATAATGAAGGAATTCTTAACAGGACCCATTTAGGATTAAACAAGTTTTATTGTGGGTCTTAAGGAACTCCCTAGACCTCCACAAACAAGCTTTACTGGGGACTAAAGGAACTCCCCAAAACTCTGTGATTTAGCAGGAGACAAGATAAGGGTAATCACCCCAGCACCTGGACCCATCTAGATTAAGTCAATTTACTGAGGCTCCAGAGGAAGGTCTCCAGGACTCAGCCCTTAGTTACAGATGAGAAGTTAATCACTTATGTCTTTAGATGAATGCACACTTACCCTTAGACACAGAGCTTTGAAGGTATATAAGCTCTGGAAAGCTTTGTAATGTTGAGTTCGTTGGGAGAGAATTTCCAGGCCTTCCTCCTGTAACTGGTTACAGAATTAAAAGCTCTCCTGTTTCCCAGTTCATCTGCATCTCGCTACTGGGCCATGAGAAATAGCAGTCTGACCCTCGTTTGGTCCGGGGACACTAGTGCACTAATTCAGGCCGGGATAATAACCTCCCATAAAGCTGAACGTCTTAATTTAGTGATAAGACCTTTGCCTTCCCAGCGAGCTGCCTTGAAATGCCTGCTTCCCGTGCCAAATTGTAGATGCTCATTTCTGTTTCACTTTCTCTCCAGGGACTCTTTGCTGGTGCTGCTGTTTTTATGCTTGCTTCTGAAGACGTGTGAACCTAAGACTGCAAATGCCTTTAGACCAAATATCCTACTGATCATGGCAGATGATCTAGGCATTGGGGATCTCGGTTGCTATGGGAACAACACCCTGAGGTACAGCTGGTTGTTGTTATTGGTGGTGATGTTATGTGAGTTTGACTGAATGGTGCATTTAAAATCTGCCTAGAGAAATTAGGAAACTCCTTAGGACCTCAGAACTCAACACCACAAAAAACTACCAACAGGTAAAAAGGCCCTTTTAAACGATGCAGAACTGCGGTGAGTGGGTGAATGTATTATTACCACAAAATGGGTAGCTTAAAACAAAGGGAATTTGTTCTCCTAGGTCTGGAGACCAGAAACCTTAAATCCAGGTGTGGGCAGGGCCGGGCTCCCTCTGGGGGCCCTATGGGAGGATCCTTCCTGCCTTTCCCAGCTCCTGGGGGCTCCAGGTGTCCCTGGGCTTGTGGCCCCATCACTCCAGTCTCTGCCTCCGTCTCCACGCGGCCTCCTCCTCTGCGTCTGTGCCCTAATCTCCTCGTCCTATAAGGACACAGGTCACTGCAGCAAGGCCCGCCCACTGTAAAGGTCTCATCTTCTGTTGAGTACGTTTGCAAACACCATCTGTTGCGGGCTGAATTCTGGTCTCCTCCAAATTTGTAGGTTTAAGCCCTAACCACCGGTACTTCAGGGTGTGACCGTATTCAGAGATGGGGTCTCTGAAGAGGTAATTGAGTTAAACCGAGGTCCTTAGGGTGAGCCCTAATCTGATATGGATTGCCAAAAGAGGAGATGAAGACACCGACGGAGCTCCCTGCGAAGCTGTAGAGAAGGACCCTTCCTGCTTCTCCCAGCTCCTGGGGGCTCCAGGCATCTCTGGGCCTGTGGCCACATCACTCCAGTGTCTGCCTCCGTCCCCACGTGGCCTCCTCCTCTGTGTCTGTGTTTCCTCCTCTGTCTTTTAGAAGGACACTGGTCATTGCATCTAGGGCCCTCTCTAAATCAGAATGATCTCATCTCGGGATACCTAACTAACAACATCTCCAAAGACAGTTTTTCTAAGCAAGGTACCACACACAGGTTTGGGGAGTCAGCACGTGGACAGATCGGTTGGCAGACCCCCATTCATTCAGCTCACTGCAGTGGCATGTGCAAACACAGAGTAGTAGCCTCTATGCCAGCCTTACCAGCAGAGTGCTTGAGTGGTGCTCACGTGCCTTCTACAACAGGAGAAAAGGTGAGAAACCTCCTTATTCCGTTTAGTGGGCTTTTCTCCTAGAAGGATCGCCCCAGAGTGCAGGCTGCGTCTGCTTTTCAATCGCTGCCAACCTCAGGAGTGGTCCCCGCAGAGCAAGGCCTCCCTTCTTTGCAGTGGACATTGCAGCACCTGCAGCAGTGTGCCCTGTGCGGGCCGGGCGCGGTGGCTCCCGCCTGTTATCCCAGCACTTTGGGAGGCCAAGGAAGGTGGATCACTTGAGCCCAGGAGTTTGAGACCAGCCTGGGCAATATGGCAAAACCCTGTCTCTATGAAACATACAAAAAATTAGCCAGGTGTGGTGGCACACGCCTGTAGTCCCAGCTACTCGGGAAGCTGAGAGAGGATGGCTTGAGCCCGGGAGGTGGAGGTTATGGTGAGCTGAGATCACACCACTGCATTCTAGCCTGGGCCACAGAGCAAGACCCTGTCTCTAAATCAGTCAATCAATCAATCAATCTGCCCCCTGTCCAGGGATCCCCTTTTGAACACCCTGAGCAGGCCTGGTTGTAATTCACAGAATATGTGGTTCATCTGTTTACAGGGTACAGTTCGGGGACTTTTAGTCTATTCACAGAGCTGTCCATCCATCACCACAAACCATGTTAGAGCATTTACATACCCCCAGAGAAACTGCACCCCTTTAGCCATCACCTTCAGCTAGGGGCAAATCTGTGTCCCCTAAATGCCTACATTGAAGTCCTAATCCCCAGGACCTCAGACTGTGACTCTATTTGGAGACTGAGTCTTTAGAGAGGTGATTCAGGCAAAATGAGGTCACTAGCGTGGGCCCTGATCCAATAAGATTAGGGTCCTCATAAGAAGAGGAGATAAGGACACAGACACACATAGAGCAATGACCACCTGAGGACACAGGGAGAAGATGGTGTCTACGAGCCCAGGAGAGCGACCTCGGGAGGAACCAGCCCTGCCCACGCTTGATCTCAGACTTCCAGCTCCCAGAAATGTGAGCGAATAAATGTCTACTGGGTTTGTTTTTCTGTTTTATTTTGTTTTGTTTTTTGAGACAGGGTCTCACTTTATTGCCCAGGCTGGAATGTAGTGGCGTGATCACAGCTCACTGCAACCTCCGTCTCCTGGACTCAAGCAATCCTCCCACCTCAGCCTCCTGAGTAGCTGAGACTACAGGCACATGCCACCATGCCCAGCTAATTTTTGTATTTTTTTGTAGAGACAGGTTTTCACTATGTTGCCAAGGCTTGTCTCGAACTCCTGGCCTCAAGTGATCCACCCACCTTGGCCCCCCAAAGTGCTGGGATGACAGGCGGAAGCCACTGCACCCAACCAATACCTGGTGTTGAAGCTGCCAGCTGTGTAGGACTTTGTTACGGCAGCCCCAGCTAACACTCCTCCAACTCTCTCAGCACCCTAACCCTCGGCCTCTGGCAGCCACTAATATACTTTCCATCTCTATAGACTGCCCTGTTAGGGACCTTTCATACAAATGGAATTATATGACCTGTGGTTTTTTATGTCAGGGTGCTTTCACAGAACACAGTGTTTTCAGGGCTCCTCCCCGTGGCAGCAAGTGTCAGTACTGTTCCTCACCCCTTGCAGTGGCCAAGTCATATTCCATAGGTTCCATTCTATGTGGATGCTTCTTTTGACTTCTCTTTCTTTTTCTTTCTTTCTTTCTTTCTTGACTTCTCTTTCTTTTTCTTTCTTTCTTTCTTTCTTTCCTTCCTTCCTTCCTTCCTTCCTTCCTTTTTTTTTTGTTTTTTTTTGCAGGGTCTCACTCTGTTCTCTCACCCAGGCTGGAGTGCAGTGGTGTGATCTCGGATCACTGCAACCTCCGCCTCCTGGGCTCAAGCTATTCTCCTGTCTCAGCCTCCTGAGTAGCTGGGATTACAGGCATGCACCACCTTGCCTGACTAATTTTTGTATTTTTTTTAGTAGAGATGGAGTTTTACCATGTTGGCTAGGCTGGTCTTGAACTCCTGACCTCAAGTGATCTGCCCGCCTAGGCCTCCCAAAGTGTTGAGATTACGGGCATGAGCCACCGTGCCCGGCCCTCACTGTTTTTTGATATCTGATGCTGAAAGCTTTTAGGCCTCTTCTGTCTGGCTCCACATCTGGACGAGTAGATAAGAAAGCACAGGGACTGTCTCCTTCAGTGCTGACGGCAGATTCAGACCATAAATGCCCCCACCCTTGCATGGGAGCCCTCATCCCAGCCCCACACCCTCACCACAATTAAAAACAAAAATCTCCTTTCCTTGCTTCCTTAATTTCACATGAGCTTGGAAGGCCTGCCCTGCTCTCCCCGGAAAGCCTCATTATATGAGTCATAAATTGTCTCATATACTTTGTGTGTGTGTGTGTGTGTGTGTGTGTGTGTGTGTGATGTCATCCATCTCAACATCAACACCAAACTTAGGACAGGGGTCGATCAGCCTCTACAGGAGACCATAATGCTACTAATTCTGAAATCCGGTGAAGTCTTTGCAGTCTATTCCTCTGCCTTTCAGAGCAGGGATCTGCTTAAGCCAAATGCACGTCTCCCTTCCAACAATGACATGTGTGTGCTTTGCTCAGAACGCCGAATATTGACCAACTTGCAGAGGAAGGTGTGAGGCTCACTCAGCACCTGGCGGCCGCCCCGCTCTGCACCCCGAGCCGAGCTGCATTCCTCACGGGGAGACATTCTTTCAGATCAGGTTGGTGTCATGGAGATGATGGAGAAATGGGTACATCTGTGTGCACTCATTCTATCATCTGTAACAGTTGAGTACTGATGGTGAAGATATAGGGGCATAGTACAAAGATCATCTGCAATTCATCATCTTCCTTGTATTTATGTAAGGAATATTGTATTGTGTGCATACACATAAAAGTTGTGTTCATTAGGATGTGAACAGAAAAACCAAGTCTGGAATATTTTAAAGAGGTTTATTCTGAGCCAGTACGACTGATCACAAGAGCAAGTGTCTCTTAGAGAGAGCAAAGTTTCCCCAAGTTGAAAGTCACTCTGATACAGCTAGATGATAGATAGACAGACAGATAGATAGATAATAGATAGATAATAGATAGATAATTGATAGCTAGATACACACTAGATGGATGATAATGACAGATAATGGATGATTGATAGCTAGATATCTAGATGATACATAATGATAGATGATGGATAATGACATGATAGATGATTGATAGCTAGATAATAGCTAACTGGTAGATAATGATAGACGATAGATAAGTGATAGATGATAGATAATGATAGCTGATTGATAGCTAGATGATTAATGATAATGATAGATAATAGATACATAGATAGATGGATAGATATAGATGATAGATGATGGATACATATTGAGATAGACAGGTGACAGGTGATAACTAGGTAAACAGATAGATAGACATATGATAGATCACGTAGAGTCTGTCATCCTAAGGCAGGGTGTCTCTGTTTTGGCATGATGGACATTTGGGGCTAGATGATTCTCTGGTGGGGCCGTTCTGTGCACTGTATGTCGGGTCTTGAGCAGCATCTCTGGGCTCCATGCTCCCGATAACGAGTAGCACCACACCCCACCCTTTCTGAGTTGTGACACCACAAACATCTCCAGACATTGGCCATGCTTATTATTTCAAGAATAGTGTGATAGATAGGTAGGTAGGTAGGTAGGTAGGTAGGTAGATAGATGACAGATGATAGATGGGTAGATAATTGATAGCTCCATACACGATAGATGGATGATAGATAATAGCAGCTTGGCTCGGGTGCACAAATCCAGATCTCAGACACCAAATCCCCCTGGTTGAGAAGTGCTCATCTAGAGAAGGGAAAGTAAATTCTTCCTCTTTTCCCTGCCCCACAGGCATGGAAGCCAGCAATGGATACCGGGCCCTTCAGTGGAACGCTGGCTCAGGTGGTCTCCCTGAGAACGAAACCACTTTTGCAAGAATCTTGCAGCAGCGTGGCTATGCAACTGGCCTCATAGGTGTGGATATGTGGGAGCCTAACATTATACGGTGGTTGAGAAGATTTGTGATAAAAAAGATCCCAGGCCGGGTGCAGTGGTGCACGCCTGTAATCCCAGCTACTCAGGAGGCTGAAGCAGGAGAATCACTTGAACCCGGGAGACGGAGGCTGCAGGGAGGCAAGATCGCGCCACTGCACTCCAGTCTGGGTGACAGAGCGAGACTCCATCTCAAAGAAAAAAAAAGAAAATCCCGTTTTCCTGCAAAGGAAAACAATGCTGTGTCCTCTGAATCAGAAGTTGGTGCCTAGTCCATCTCAGGCCTATCGGATTGTCCCCAGTTTTTGATGAGTTTTTTTTTTTCTTTTTAAATTCAAAATCCTAGGAGATTGCCCTCTTTTCTTCTCTGGACCTGTCAGTCTTCAGCTTGTCCCCATTTATCACGACCTTCTTCAGATATTATCTTTCTCTGCATGGCCACTCACCATCTCAAAACCCCGAGTTAACCAACACTGCCTTCCTTTAGACAACAAGCCCCGGCAGGGCAGAACGCCCTCTTTATAACAGACAGCATGCCAGGGGTCTCCAAGAGCACCCAGTATAACAGACAGCATGCCAGGGGTCTCCAAGAGCACCCTTAAGTTCAGACAGTTGCCAGGAGGGTTTGGCATGCAGTCGCGCTCATGAGTGATTGATGACAGTCAAAGGAGGTGAGGCAGAATCAGTGATGGGAATTCCATGGAATGAAGCCCAGGGCAGACCAGACACAAGCTCCCAAGAATCCTCCCCCAGTGGGATCACACAGGATGCACCATATTCCCCCAGAAATGAGTTTTAACAGCAGCATGGAATGCTGTCCGTTAGGGGAGCTCCCGGAGACTCAGCGCCCCGGGCTTTCTGTTGGGGGCTGGTTCTGCAGGCACTCACTGCCTGGCAGCTACCCGAATTCCAGACTCCCAGAACCGAAAGAGGTGCTTAGCATGAACCATGCTGCTTTTGCGTATAGTTTAGGCACAGTCAGCTTGTTACTTTAATAGTGTGAATTCTCCATTGGAAATCCAGATCTCAAACACCAGCCACGGGGAATCTTACAAGCTGGCCTTTGTAAGGGGCACTAGCTCAGGCCTGCCCCTTAGACTCCTTTCTGCATGGAGAGGAAAGGAGGGAGATGTTGGTTTATGCCGCCAAGCCCCAGGCAGTCTGCTGGTTACCTCCTTCATTCCTTTCCCAGCCTGTGGGTTTAGAGGTGCTGTCCCCGTCATATACATGAGAACATGGGAGCTCAATGGTGTGGTGAGGTCACCGCCCTGACCTGGTGGTGAGATCTCTGTGCAGGGTCCCCAGTTCCTCTCTGTGCTTTTCTCACACTCAAAGCCACTGTCCCATTCACAGGAGCCGCAACATCCCAACTTGTTCAAAACTGTGGTTTTCTAAAGGAGGACAACCATTGTTCCTCCTTTTCAAGTTTCCTGCCACTTTATTTTTATTTTTAAATTTTTTTAAAGTTTTTTCTTCTTTTATTTTTTATTTTATTTTTTTGAGACAGAATCTTGCTCTGTCCCCTAGACTGGAGTGCAGTGGCGTGATTGCAACTCACTGCAGCCTCCACCTCCTGGGTTCAAGCGATTCTCCTGCCTCAGTCTCCCAAGTAGCTGGGACCACAGACATGTGCCACCATGCTCGGCTAATTTTTTTTTTGCATTTTTAGTAGAGCCAGGGTTTCAGCATGTTGGCCAGGCTGGTCTTGAACTCCTGACCTCAAGTGATCCACCTACTTTGGCCTCCCAAAGTGCTGGGATTACAGGGCCAGTGCTTTATACTGTAGAACTCTGTGTATCTCCTACTCTGAGGGTGGATCCATCCTTCCTTCCTTCCTTCCTTCCTTCCTTCCTTCCTTCCTTCCTTTCCTCTTTCTTCTTGAGATAGGTCTTCTCAGGTGATCCTCTCACCTCAGCTTCCTAACTAGCTGGAACCACAGGCACGCGCCACCATGCCCAGCTAATTTTATTTCTTGTTTTTGTAGAGATGGGGTCTTGCTATGTTGCCCAGGCTGGTCTTGAACTCCTGGCCTCAAGAGAGCCTCCCACCTTAGCCTCCAAAAGTGATGAGATT
The DNA here is from genome assembly GCF_008728515.1 of Papio anubis. Lineage (NCBI taxonomy): Eukaryota > Metazoa > Chordata > Mammalia > Primates > Cercopithecidae > Papio > Papio anubis. The sequence goes on from NW_022161359.1 coordinate 198,181, forward strand.
ACAGGTGTCAGTCACTGCACTCAGCCAATTTTTCTTTCTTTTGTTAACTATATAAGTGGATTTACTTTTCTTTACCAAGATTGCAGACCTTGCATACCTCTGCATCTTGGTAAACATTAGCATTTCTTCTAAGAGTCTTCATTTTGTGGTTCACACACTCAGTCTGTTTTGGGGAAAGCCTGTTCATGTTCCAGAGACACTCCTCACCACATCCAAGCATATTTTTTTCCTTTAAACATAAGAAGGGGGAATAGGAGTGTGTCTGGGTTTGGGAAAAAGATACATTTTTACGGGTTCTGGAGTTCTGAGGACAGTTTGTGAGGAGTGGTCAGGAGGAAGTGGGGAGAAACCAGCTTGAACTCCTCCACCTTTTTTTTTTTTTTTTTTGGAGACAGGGTCTCCCAGGCTGGAGTACAGTGGTATGATCTTGGCTCACTGCAACCTCTACCTCCCAGGCTCAAGCAATCCTCCCACTTCAGCCTCCTGAGTAGCTGAGGAGGTGCCTGCCACCATGCCCGGCTAATTTTGTATTTTTAGTAGAGATGGGGTTTTGCCATGTTGCCCAGGCTGGTCTCGAACTCCTGGACTCAAGCCATCCACCCGCCTCTGCCTCCTAAAGTGCTAGGATTACAGGTGAGAGCCACCGCACCTGGCCTGATCTCCTCTAGTTTCAAGTAGGGCAAATAGGGCCTTGAAGCCTTTCCCATCTGTTCTGTACCTCAATTTGAGTTGGCGGATGGTCTGGACGTGAGATGGACAGAAGGTCCACAGGGACAGCCCAGTTCTTGGACATTCTCCTGAAATTTGAGGTGTGGGCTTCCCCACGTTCTACCTCTATGATATTGTTCTAACAGTTACTGCCTTAGGAAAAGTTGTATAAGGGCATTTTGATTACAAGTTGGTGGAGAGAGCCAGTTTCTGCTACTATGCTACAGAATTATTCAGGAGTCGACTATCATTAGTAACTGGTTACCTTTTAAGCAACATATATTTATATACATACAAAACATAATTATATTTTTATACACTTAATATATATTTATATACTTTATATACTTTAATACTTATATATAACTTATAATACTTATATTTACTTATATATGTAACATATTATATATAACTTATATAACCTTATAAAATATATAAGTATATATTTTATATGATATATATAATATATAGGTAATATATACTTATATATTTTAGGTAATATATATGTTACTTAAAATTATTTACTTGTGGCCGGGCGCGGTGGCTCACGCCTGTAATCCCAGCACTTTGGGAGGCCGAGGCGGGCAGATCACCTGAGGTCAAGAGTTTGAGACCAGCCTGACCAACATGGAGAAACCCCATTTCTACTAAAAATACAAAAAATTAACCAGGGATGGTGGCGCATGCCTCCAATCCCAGCTATTCAGAAGGCTGAGGTAGGAGAATCTCCTGAACCTGGGAGGCAGAGGTTGCAGTGAGCCAAGATTGTGCCACTGAACACCAGCCTAGGTGACAGAGTGAGACTCCATCTCAAAAAAAAGAAAATTATTTGCCTGTATATATAGGTTATATATATTTATATATTAATTATGTATATATAAATAATAGTTATACAGGTTATATATATATAGATTATATATAATATATGTTACCTATGTATAAATATTAATATAGTTTATTTATATTATATTTATATATACATAGGTAATGTATAAATATATATAACCTATATATACAGGTAAATAATTTTCTCTTTTTTGAGATATGAATACAGGTTATATATAATATATTTTATCTATTTGTATTTCTGTATATATTTATATATATAAATTTATGTGTAGGGCCCCTTTGATATATTGTGTATTCTTACATTATAAAGATTTTCTTTTTTCAGTATAATATAATATGTAATACATGTTATGTAATATATAACAATGTATATTTGTAATGTATATAATACATAACATATTTGTATTTATATATAAATATAAATATTTTCAAATGTATGCAACTGTTATATTGAAAGGTACATAATGATCACATTTTAAATATTTATATTTATCACATTATAAATATTTATATTTATATAGGTTATATATTACCTATATAAGATATATAAAGCCTATATTATAAGTAATATATATCCTATAATATAAATACATGTAGTACATATATATAAATGATATTTTGTAAATTATTTAATAGCAAAATGGTCTAGGGTTGCAAGCCTGTAAGAGCAACATTCTGGAAAGTCTTAAACCTTTTTTATTTTATTTTTTTATTTGTTTGTATATATATATATTTTTTTGAGATGGAGTCACCAGCTCTGTCTCCCAGGCTGGAGTGCAGTGGCACGATCTACCGGCTCACTGGCATCATGCTCGGGTTCATGAAATTTCTCTTGCCTCAGCCTCCCGAGTAGCTGGGACTACAGGCTCCCGTCACCTGTGTCGTATCTTTTTTAGTAGAGACGGGGTTTCACCGTGTTAGCCAGGATGGTCTCGATCTCCTGACCTAGTGATCCGCCCGCCTCGGCCTCCCAGAGGGCTGAGATTACAGGCGTGAGCCACCGCGCCGGGGAAAGTCTTAAACCTTTAATCATTTGCCAACGGTTCTGACATGGATCATTCATTAGTCTCCACGGGTTAGAATGCGTTCATTTAAACACCCGTATCCAGTCCATTCATTGCCTTTCCATTTCCAGTTTTGTTCTTTGCAGACTTTTCTTTTCCTGCCGACGCGGAATGATTCCAAGGTTCTTTGCAGCAGACAGGGCTGCTTCAAAGCGGGTCTCTGTTGAATGTTCTGCGTTTCTTTTAGGAAAATGGCACCAGGGTGTGAATTGTGCATCCCGTGGGGATCACTGCCACCACCCCCTGAACCATGGATTTGACTATTTCTACGGCATGCCCTTCACGCTCACAAACGACTGTGACCCAGGCAGGCCCCCCGAAGTGGACGCCGCCCTGAGGGCGCAGCTCTGGGGTTACACCCAGTTTCTGGCGCTGGGGATTCTCACCGTGGCTGCCGGCAAGACCTGCGGTTTCATCTCTGTCTCCGGGAGAGTGGTCACTGGCATGGCTTGCGTGCTCTTCCTGTTTTTCATCTCCTGGTACTCCAGCTTCGGGTTTGTGAGACGCTGGAACTGTATCCTGATGAGAAACCATGACGTCACGGAGCAACCCATGGTTCTGGAGAAAACAGCGAGTCTTATGCTAAAGGAAGCTGTTTCCTATATTGAAAGGTAAGCAACCATCGCATCTTAAAGAGGAGATGGGGCTGGGCGCGATGGCTCATGCCCGTCAACCCAGCACTTTGGGAGCCCAAGATGGGAGGATCTTTTAGCCCAGGTGCTTTAGACTAGCTTGGGCAACATAGGAAGACTGGTTCTACAATAAATAAAATCATTAGCCATGCATGGTGGTGTGTGCCTGCAATACCAGCTACTCAGGAGGCTAAGGTGGGAGGTTCGCTTCAGCCTCGGATGTCGAGGCTGCAGTAAGCAATGATCACACCACTGTACTTCAGCCTGGGTGACAGAGTGAGACCCTGTCGCTAAAAAAATAAAAATAAAATTTAATTAAAAAAAAAAGGCGGTAACTGCTCAGAGTATCTGAGAGTCTCGTTATTATCTTTGGGATCTCAGACACAAACCCTCAGAGGAGATGGGTATGCAGAAGCCAAGCTTTTCATATGACTGGGTTTCCCATATGAGAGTCTCGTTGTGGATGTCATGTGATGGCTCGAATAGCATTGACATACACGCCATTGGATTCTGTACATTTTTATTGACAGTTTTTTAAACTTCTTTTTTTGCATTCTTTGTAGAGATGGGGTCTCACTATGTTGCCCAGGCTGGTCTCAAACTTCTGGGCTCAAACAATCCTCCCATCTTGGCCTCCCAAAGGGCTAGGATTACAGAAGTGAGCCACTGTGCCTGGCCTTTTTCTAATGTCTCATTTTTGTTTTTGTTTTTTGTTTTGAGGCAAGGTCTCACTATATGGCCCAAGCTGGTCTTGAATTCCTGGGCTCAAGCCATCCTCCCACCTCTGCCTTCCAAAGTGCTGGGATTATAAGCGTGAGCCACCATGCCTGGCCCTTACTTTTAAATTTGTACAAATGTATGGGGTATGTGTGAAATTTTGTTATGTATATACACTGAATAGCGAGCAAGTCAGCATACTTACAATATCCATCTCCTGAGTACAATACATTTCGTTAGCTTTGGTCACCGTACTCTGCTGTCAGACATTGAATGTACTCCTTTAAGCTTACTATATGTTTGTACTCTTTAAACCACTTCTCTTTGTCCTTCACCCTTCCCAGGTCTCTATCATTCTATTCTCTATCTTCATGTGATCAATTATTTTAGCTCCCACATATGAGTGACAACATGCAGTATTGGTCATTCTCTGCCTGGCTTATTTTAGTTAACATAGCGACCTCCTGTTTCATCTGTAAACGACAGGATTCCATTCTTTTTGATGGCTGAATAGTATTCCATCATGTACATATACAATATATTCCTTTTTTTTTTCTTTTATGTTTTTTTGAGACAGGGTCATGCTGGAGTGCAGTGGTGTGATCACGGCTGACTACAAGCTCCACCTCCCAGGCTCAGGCCATCTCCCACCTCAGCCTCCCAAGTAGCTGGGACCACAGGCTCAAGCCACCATGCCCAGCTAATTTTTCTATTTTTGGTAGAGATGGCATTTCACCGTGTTGCCCAGGCTGGTCTTGAACTCCTGGCCTCAAGTGATCCTCCCGCCTCAGCCTCCCAAAGTGTTGGGATTACAGGCACGAGCCACCACGCCTGGCCCACCATCTATTTTTTCTGTGTTCACCCACTGATGGACTCAGAAGGTGATCCCCTGCCTTGGCTCTTGTGAATAGTGCTGGAGTGAACATAGGGGTGCAGGGGTCCCTTTGATGTACTGTGTATTCTGTGTATTCTCAACGAGGTTTTCATGTTTCAGACACAAGCATGGGCCATTTCTCCTCTTCCTTTCTTTGCTGCATGTGCACATTCCCCTTGTGACTACGAGTGCATTCCTGGGGAAAAGTCAGCATGGCTTATACGGTGATAATGTGGAGGAGATGGACTGGCTTATAGGTAAGTCAAGGTACCACAGATCCTCACTCCACCCTCGGCCTCAGGTTTGAACATGGGGCGTAACAGACTGGCCATCTGAATATGAACCAGGTTGCAATAAAGAATAAGGGCAGTGGCTCACGCCTGTAATCCCAGCACTTTGGGAGGCCAAGGCAGGCGGATCACCTGAGGTCAGGAGTTCGAGACCAGCTTGGGCAACGTGGTAAAACCCTGTCTCTACTAAAAATACAAAAATTAACCCAGCGTGGTGGTGTGCACCTGTAGTCCCGGCTACTCAGGAAGTTAAGGTACAAGAATCACTCGAACACAGGAGGCAGAAGTTGCAGTGAGCTGAGATCATGCCACTGCACTCCAGCCTGGGCGACAGAGCGAGACTCCGTCTCAAAAAAAAAAAAAAAAAAAAAAGAAGTTACAGAAACTAAAGCAATAAAGTTTGGGACAATGCAGAGACGTCACCTTCCTTCTATGGCCTTGAAGAAACCCTGGAGAGGACCAACGAGGCTGCAGATTCTTAAGAGAGCATAGATGTTAAAATCCTTGCAGAATCTGAACGTATCTCCTGAGACAAGCACAGTGATAGGGCAGGATTGGTTCACAGTGTAAACCAAAAATAAATTCAAAGGCCCCCCACAACCATCTGAATGGATTCCCTCCTTTGCCAGGGTACCCTAAAATTTAACCTGAGAGACTGGATCATGCCATGACGGGAAGAGGGGGTTGGGCTTGCCTCATTCTACCCCTCCAGCATGAACATCCACACAGACCTTAACTCTGATAAGATCCATTTACAGTCTATTCTCTCTGAAGCCTGCTACCTGGAGGCTTCATCTGCGTAATAAAACCTTGGTCTCCACAACTCCTTATCATAACCCAGACATTCCTTTCTATTGATAACTCTCTCAATCAATTACCAATCGGAATATGTTTAAATTCCCCACTTCCAGTTGTTCCACCTTTCCAGCTCAAACCAATGTACATCTTACATATAGTGATGGATGTCTCATGTCTCCCTAAAGTATACAAAACCAAGCTTTGCCCCAACCACAGTGGGCACATGTCATCAGGGCCTCCTGAGGCTGTCTTGGGTGCATTCTTAACCTTGGCAAAATAAACTTTCTAAATGGATTGAGAGCTGCCTCAGATACTTTTCAGTTTACAGCAGTCTTCAAAGTCTGCATTTTCAGAGTTACAGATGACCATGCGGTTTATATCATTTTGACTTTCAGTGCTTTCAGTGACCAGTGGCCTCCAGGGATAAAGCAATTGCTTGGTTTGCAGGGCATCCTTTGCACTGCTGAGCCATTAACCTCCAAGATGCCAATGCCCATAGATGCTAGTGACAGCCCTGCTTCCTCCTACATAGACGGGGTTCTGTCATCACTGAGTCTCACCATTTCCCTCTCCCCAACATCTTTATTATGTGACACACACACACGGCACTATGTTTAAAAAAGCATGCCCATCGGCAACCTCTTGGTGTTGTCTGTTCATTCTGTGTTTTGTATTGGTGGTATCTTGGGGTCGACCAAAAGAGTCAAACGCTGTAAAATATTTGGAGAGATTTATTCTGAGCCAAATATGAGTGACCAGTGACCCCATGACACAGTCCTCAGGAGGTCCTGAGAACATGTACCCAAGGTGGTCAGGGTGCAGCTCAGCTTTATACATTTAGGGAGAAATATGGCATCAATCAATATGTGTAAGACGTACCTTGGTTCGGTCCAGAAAGGCAAGACCACTGAAAGGGGGGACTTCCTGGTCAAAGCTGGATTTACAGATTTTCTGATTGGCAGGTGGTTGAAAAAGTTATTATCTGAGAATCAATAGAAGGGAATGTCTGGGTTTTGATAAGGGGTTGTGGAGGCCAAGGTTTCATGATGCCAAAGAAGCCTCCAGGTAGCAGGCTTCAGAGAGAATACAGGGTAAATGTTTCTTATCAGACTTAAAGAGTCTGTTCTATCAGTCTTTTTTTTTTTTTTTTTTCAAACAGGGTCTCACTCTGTTGCCCAGGCTGGAGTGCAGTGGTGCAATCTTGACTCATTGCAGCCTTGATCTCCCAGGCTCAGGCAATCCTCCCACTTCAGCCTCCCGAGTAACTGGGACTACACACAAGCATGTGCCGCCACACCTGGCTAATTTTTGTATTTTTTGTAGAGACAGGGTTTCACCAT